>NC_090265.1:849480204-849780204 GCF_040414725.1 Anabrus simplex
TATATATATATATATATACAGAATGGAAGGAAGAAAGCAGAAGAAAATAAGGAACATTGTAGCCTACAATATAAGTTCAAAGGCTTTCCTTGGATGGACATAACGAATCAATAATAGGTTTAATAATACTAATAATAATAATAATAATAATAATAATAATAATAATAATAATAATAATAATCTCTGCAAATAACATCAGCCTTTGTGGTTGAGGTTAACTTGCGAAAGTAACCAGAGGAAACCGACCCCTACAGAGCGCGCCCCCAGGTGGCGGATAGGGGGCCCCTACAGTGTAGGCCTGATTGAAATACCCAATACAACCCGCGGACCAACTGGTAGCCCAATTCCTGGGGTATTTAAAATACTCGGACACTCTCTCCAGGAGTTATAAATATGGAGGGCCCTTAGCCTGGGTTATGGGTGAAGTCCTCAACGGCATCTACGGCAGAGATGGCCGAAGGGGCAAACCTTGCATCGGATTATTAGGTGAAAACTGGTCACCAGTCTCAATGGCGGATGAAGAGAAGAATCTCCCAACGGCCGAGATGGTGGATGAGCTACCTCCAAGAATCGAATCTTGGTTGAAGAACATAAAATTTCCCAGGTGTCTGTTCCCAGACTGAGCGGCCTTACGTCAGCGTCTCTACCCCAGGTTAGGCGCGGCAGGAATAAAACCTCCGGGGCTCGCAACCTTGGGTGTAAGCTGGCGACTCAGGTAGTTACCCCAAACTAATGTTTATCGTTCATGGGAAAGTGTAATGTGAAACAAATTACCTCAGGTGCACCGTTGTGCACAAGCAGATATTCCGATTCTGGGGAGTCTGCAGCGTTAGACAGATACGAGTCGGAGCGTCTTGGAACCTCAAAAGAAATCAAATGCAAATACCCGAATTACATAGCCACCGTCAATGCTAATTCTCTTATTAAAACTGCAAAGTTGAAACACCTTACAGACACTCTCAGAAATAATCGAATTATCATAACGGCACTTCAGGAGACCAGATATATAGATGAAAACAACTTTGACACTAAAGGCTTCAGGATATACAAGGGAAAAGTTGGTCGAAGAGTCATGAAAAACATTGCACATCTAGGAACTGGCTTCATAATAAACAAGAACGTCCTGGATTCCATAGTCCAGTTTGAGTTTCAATCTGAAAGACTATCAACTTTGCTTTTCAAATCTACCAATAGAATATACACTATTGTGAATGCCCATGCCCCCATAATGAGGACAACAGGAAGAACAATGAGAAATTGGAACTATTTTGGGATCAGTTGGACGATGTCACCAAAGGGTATACTACATGAAAAACACATCATACTAACGGGGAATTCAATGCCCAAATAGAAGAGATCAAGTATCAACATGCAATCGGGAAATACCCAGCGCATAACAGGACCAATCAAAATGGCGTCAGACTTATAGATTTGCACCAAGCCCATGTTATGATACTGACATCCACAGCTTTCAAAAAGCTTCCTAGAAAACAAAATAAACGTGGATCTCACCAAACCCTAACTTGGGTGAATTTCAACTGGACCATGTGGCTATTGGACGGAAGTTCAGTATGGAGATACAAAATGTCAAAGTACTCAGGGGAGCTAATTTACACTCGGACCACTACATGTCGAAGATAAAGATCAAAATCATCCCCAGAGGGAGAGAAAAGTCCTTAAACACACACGTAAACGATATGACCCGGAGAAAATCTTAAATTCAAAAGAATACGATCTTGCGACAAAGGATATACACAAACAAGATTGGGATCAAATAAAACGAAACTTATTATCAAAAGCCGAACAATTAGCCCCTATAACAAAAGTCAAAAACATGCTTGGTGTTCGGAAGAATGTGACGATCTATTGAAACAAAGGAAAAAAGGTGTCATAAACGGAAAACAATAGACAAAAATTCATGAATATCAGGAAGATGATCAATAAAATCCTGAAACAGAGAACAAGCTACACTAGTCTCACATGTATATTGGCGCTGTTTTATGGCTGTATGCCCGTTCTGACAGCAATCCTAGGTGGTAGGTTGTAATCACTGTTTCGTGTTTCTGTGGTGGTTGGTCGGAAATGGGATGTGTTGTCTGTATTAGACCTTCAAATACCTTTGGAACAGAAAGTTAACAACCTGAACTCATTAAGTCAACGATTTAGATACAAACAATATATGAGGAGAAGCAACAGAGAGAGATCTTAAGAAAGAAAATGTTAGAAATGGAAGGATACCAAGGTCGGAGGGGAAGGAAAAGGAAAATGAAAATTTTCCGAGGAGAGAAAAGGAGACATAATGAGAAGATGAAGGAGTATTGGAGGAAGAAGAATGAACAATAAAGGATGAAGCATTGCTATTTGCTTTACGTCGCACCGACACAGATATGTCTTATGGCGACGATAGGATAGGAAAGGCCTAGGAAGTGGAAGGAAGCGGCCGTGGCCTTGATTAAGGTACAGACCGGCATTTGCCTGGTGTGAAAATGGGAAACCATGGAAAACCATCTTCAGGGCTGCCGACAGTGGGCCTCGAATCCACTATCTCCCGATTACTGGATACTGGTCGCACTTAAGCGACTGCAGCTATCGAGCTCGGTAATGAAGCATTGAAATTGGCACGTGGTCCTCAGAAGACACTAACGGAGAAGGAGAGAAAAATAATAGGGCTTATTGTTTACGGAGATGGCTACGAAAAAACGAGTGTAATATTGTGTCACCTTTCATTTAGTCGATAGTGTGTTCAAAACCTGGAATTAGGTGCCCCTGAAGATGGTGCCCCCGTTTAGTTCCACATATTTTCCCTTTGCGTCAATAAACATTGACTTTGCAGTATGCATCGTCTCCTTCGTCTTTCTCCACTTCCTATACCTTCATGAACGAGCCTATTGCTCCCTCCGCTACTCAATAATAATAATAATAATAATAATAATAATAATAATAATAATAATAATAATAATAATAATAATAATAATAATAATGCGGGAATGATAACTGAGTGGGGCCGTCATGAATGTGAGGTTTTGAAATGAAAAAGCACATCCTTGTAGTTCGAAATTCACGTACCACTAGAGATCCCGTGTCTACAATCATTGCATCAATATTCACGTAAAAATCACAGACTTGCTGATTGCTATTATTATTATTATTATTATTATTATTATTATTATTATTATTATTATTATTATTATTATTATTATTATTATTATTATTATTATTATTGGAATCGTAGGATGGGGACATGGTTAGCTGAGTAGCATAGGTAGTGACTTCCCACCCAGCAGGCTGAGGTTCGAATCTCGATCGATTTTCATCTCAAAATTCACCTGGCATAAGGAATGACCTTAAATTCCCGGTCAAAACAAGAAATGAGTCTGAGTGGCTCCAGCGACCCCTGAAAAACTAGGAAAAGATTAACAAGGATTAAAATCATAGGCTAAGACTTTTTGTTGGCTTGGAACAGAGCGCACCGCCAAAGGATTTTAACAAGTCAACTCTTAAAACATGGAAAACCAAGGCTTATTTGCCAGTCCTTTAAAAATATATTTCTCCTGGCAGAATGGGCTCATGAACTTAGGATCATTAGCCAGCCACTCTATATCTGACCTACCGAGCCGGAACCTGCTCTCGAGGAATTGTAATAGGCCTAATTTATTATTGGATTCTTCTTCATTCTCTCCAATTGCTTCCCCCTATTGGTGGGTACGGTAGAATAATAACCACGGCATCCCTGCCTGCCGTAAGAGGTGATTAAAACGGCCTACAGGATCTCTTAATTTTGGAGCGTGGATTGGCGAACGCCGAGCCCTTAGCTGATTCCTGTCATTGCTTCCGCTTACATATTGCAGACTCCTCACTTTCATGTATTATATCCGACCTCCCTTGGTCAAGTTTGGTTCTTTTCCAACCCCGATGGTATTATAGTATTCGAGGCCTATGGAGTATTTCATTTTCACGCCCTTCGTGGCCCTTGCCTTGTCTTTCTTTAGCCGCCGGGCTGAGCGGCTCAGACGGTTAAGGCGCTGGCCTTCTAACCCCAACTTGGTAGGTTCGATTCTGGCTCAGTCCGGTAGTATTTGAAGGTGCTCAAATACGACAGCCCCGTGTCGGTAGATTTACTGGCACGTAAAAGAACTGCGAGACTAAACTCCGGCACCTCGGCGTCTCCGAAGACCGTAAAAGTAGTTAGTGGGACGTAAAGCAAATAGCATTATTATTATTATTATTATTACTTTCTTTAGCCGAAATCGTCATTTTTCGAAGTGTCGGACCCTGTCCATTTTTCCCTCTGATTACTGTTAATAGAGGATGGTTTCCCAGTTGTCATTCCTTTTAACACATTTATCGCCTCCACCATGATCTCCAATCTCTCGTCCGTGGCTGAGAGGTCAGCGTCTTAAAATTCAGCCTTCGTGGTCCTGGGTTCCATTCCCGGCCAAGGCAGGTGATTTAAATCTTGAAACGGTAACTTTTCCTTGGTCCTGGGACTAGGTGTTTGCGTTGTCACCAACTCATATACCACACACAGCACTATCCTTGTCGGAGGGTGTGCCTTACAAGGACCGCGCGTGGTTAGCAATAACCAAACAGAGAATTTGTTAATACAAAGCCGGAACAGGTAGATCATTTCAACTATTTAAGGTGTGTGTTCTCCCAGGATGATAGTACAGTAAGCGAGAATGCATCAAGGTGCAGCAAAGCTAACGCAGTAAGTTCACAGATGTGTCCACAGTATTGTGCAAGAAGGAAGTCAGCTCACGGACGAAACTTTCTTTACACCGGTTTGTTTTCAGACCAACTTTGCTTTACGGGAGTGAAAGCTGGGTGGACTCAGAGTAACCCATTCATACGTTACAAGTAAAAAACATAAAAGTAGCAAGAATGATCTCTGGAACTCGGAATGCGGAGATAAAGGCCAAGTTAGGAATGAACTCGATTAATGAAGCTGTACGCATAAACCGGCTTATGTGGTAGGGTCATGTGAGGCGAATGGAGGAGCATAGTTCACTTAGGAGAATAATGGACTTGGTTATCGAGGGTAAGAGAAGTAGAGGGAGTCCAAGGCGACGATGGTTAGTAGCGACGATTGGGAATTATAAGTGGTGGGGGCAAAGAAGAGTACAGACAACAGAAGGTACCCGGGTTTGTGTAATACAGCGGTGGGGGAGGTGGGTGGACTATAGATAGATAGATAGATAGATAGATAGATAGATAGATAGATAGATAGATAGATAGATAGATAGATAGATAGATACGTTGTAGATAGATAGATAGATAGATAGATAGATAGATAGATAGATAGATAGATAGATAGATAGATAGATAGATAGATAGATAGATAGATAGATAAAGCCGTTATTATATGTGGCGAAGTTAGGGCTCCTGGCCCTTCCTTACATTTAACCATTCATATATTATTACTTATTAATACTATGAAGCTGATAAAATACTAAGAACTACAAATAACACTAATGTTTAAGACAAAAATATGAATATGTACACACAAAGAAGAAAGAAAAAAAGGAACTTCCTACATAATACATATTTGGAATATACAAACTTCATTACTACAACTCAAATAGATACCAAATAAAATTTACTGGTAAGCTTAATAAAATATGAAATGAAATTTAACTAATTGTATTCTTTCAGTACTAGATCTAAATTAAATAATTACTACTAGCTACATTTACTTCTAATTGGCAAATACAGTTCGGATTTAAAAAATTTAATTTAAGTTTTGATATACAATGTTAAATCAGAAAGTTATTAACTCCGAAGAAGAGGTTAATCAATCTAGTTAGGATGAAAGTTGCAGATTGAAAAGTTACAGAACTAAAAGTAATTTGAATTATTAACCCAATATTTTATTTCATTGTACAATAATCTTTTAACATCATTTTTACACACAATCACTCTTTCCGCTTATACAGATACCTTGCTGAAAGCACTTAACGAGGAACTGCTGGTAAGAGGTTTTAAATATACTTTTTGATTCAGCATTCTTGGTGTCTTTGAGGAGAGCATTCCACCATCCTCAGGCGATGACAGTGAATGATCGAAGTTATGTGGTTGTTTGCTGGACAGGTATTTCTAGGAGGAACACTGAGCGAGTATCATAGAGATGTAAAGCACCAAGGTGAAGAAAATTGCTGGAGAGATAAGCAGGGATGTCTTCCGAAAGCACCTGGTACACAAGAGTAGATAAATATAGTTTACGTCTGTCATCTAGTCGTAGCCCTTAATTGTTTATAATCATGGCTTGCGTTTTATGGAGGTTTAAATTAAGGTTGTTTTAATTGCATAAAGATTAATTTGCCCAAGGTCAGCATTTGCATTACATATTGCTTTTTGTATATTGTTAGACCTAGTGTGGTAATAAAATTGCAAATGATCAGTATAAAGATGATACTTGCAGTACTTAATTGATCTGGTGATATCATTTATATATAAAGTGAACAGTAGAAGGCCCAGGACTGACCCTTGTGGGAGTCACAGACTTTTTGTTCAGCATGTTGAATTATTATATACATCAAACCTGGAAATATAGCTACAAAATGGTAAATTTGTTGTGCTCTGTGAACGAATTTGGGCAGAGAGGTAAAAATTCACAGTTCACCAATATAGGTGTGATAATAATAGGTTTTTGAGATTTTGATTGAATACTACACAATAAAATTTTCACCAGAGAAATAATATTACACATGTATTACGATGAAATAAAAGTACGGCGTGATTATACAATTAAAAATCATTTTGTATTTGACAACACACTAAGAAACTAACAGACACTACAGAGACTGCCAGACTGACGAATGTGTGTGGCAAGCGGGTGGTTCATACCTCGGCAAAAAAAAAATCTACCTCGCGCAGCACATGCTAAGTCTCAACTACTCGCTATACAACACAGTTAGCCCCGACGAACGACAATTTTGTGTATTCCTGGTAATAATTTTGTTAATAATTAAATTAAATAAAGAAAAAAATGGCTGTAGAATGGAGTTCTACAAATCTCTCTTTTAATTATATATTATAATTCCTACTTTCAGCCAGCTAAAATGGAATAAAAACATGAATATAATATGAATAAAAATATGATTATTATTTCTCCACAAATAAGGGGCCACTGCCTACCCCTTCACCCAGCACCCAGGAATCACCGCTACTGACGATGGTTAGACCCCGTTTCTAAAGATTTGAACGTTTACAACTTGCTTTACGTCGCACTGTCACATATAGGTCTTACAGCGACGATGGGATAGGAAAGGGCTAGAAGTTGTAAGCAAGCGGCCGTGGCCTTAGTTAAGGTACAGCCCCAGCATTTGTCTGGTGAAAAATAGGAAACCACGGAAAACCATCTTCAGGGCTGCCGACAGTGAGACTCGAACCCACTATCTTCCAAATGCAAGCTCACAGCTGCACGCTCCTAACCGCACGGCTAACTCGCTCAGTAGTTTAAAAAATGTAAGAGGTATGGAACAAAACTCAGCTTGTTGCAAGCAGGGGATTGTGGTGGCGTTTAGTAAATTTACATAGGCTTGCAGACTGAACACTGAAACGCTTAACAGTCTATAAGGAAGAAATATGTATCTGACAAATGGCGTTCACGCACACATCCCGAAATAAGGTAATACATACGCAATATACGTATCTCTATTCATAACCCCTCCATTTTAAGCGCTGTTTTGTCAGACCTGATTGGGTGAGCACTGGTTGAAATACCTGTGTAACTCCGCCATCAGATGACGAGCTAGATGTTGTCTCTCTTCGTTCTTCAGGTAACACGACCAGAGCTGCCGATAGTTAGGTTGGCGGGAACGAGATAGACAAGTGGCACTGTCACTGGCTTCCGGACTGAGTGGCCCAGACGGTTGAGGCACTGACCTTCTGAACCCAACTTGATAGGCTTGATCTTGGCTCAGTCAGGTGGCATTTGAAGGCGCTCAAATACGTCAGCCTCGTGACGATAGATTTACTGGCACGTAAAATAACTCCTCTGGGACCACATTCCGGCACCTCGGCGTCTTCAAAAACTGTCAAACGTAGTTAGTGGAACGTAAAATAATAACGTTATTACATATTTCCCCAGTCCCACACTACGTACAATTACTTCTATTTTATTGTTAAGGCTCCCATACACGATCAAGCAATTTGCGCAACAAATGGTTTTACACAAATATTTTGATGGTGTATGGCACGGATTGACTAGTTGCACAACTGTTCGAAACAAATCGGGAGAGACCAAAATAGTTTGCGCAACACTCTCTGCTTCACAAGCGGTTTGGATGTCTATGGCAGTGTTTGACGACAGTTGGCCGTGTGAAGACGCTTTCCTGTATCTACCTGAGTCCTATTTAGTGTGGCGTGAACAAGAAACGTTATTAAAGAGTTCTGGCTATAGTTCATCTCAGTTTATCGCGAGTTGCCTGAACTGTGGAAAGTGAATAGTGAGGTGTATAAAGATAGGAATGACCGGGCGAGTTGGCCGTGCGCGCAGAGGCGAGCGGCTGTGAGCTTGCACCCGGGAGATAGTGGGTTTGAATCCCACTGTCGGAAGCCCTGAAGAAGGTTTTCCGTGGTTTCCCATTTTCATACCAGGCAAATGCTGGGTATGTACCTTCACTAAGGCCACGGCCGCTTCCTTCCATCTCCTAGGCCTATCCTATCCCATCGTCGACATAAGACCTATCTGTGTCGGTGCGACTTAAAGCCCCTAGCAAAAAAATAAGATGGGAATGTACGGTATCTCAAAGTGGCTAGTATAAATCTCTGTTCTGTCGATAGTGGTTCCCTCGTGACTGTACTTCTTTTTTCAATGAAAGGTGTGATCATTTCTAGCAGCTCACCTAACGTGTCTGCGACCATTCGAGGATAGTTTTTGTACTCTACTGCAGAGCTTACTTTTAGCTGTGCTACTAAACCGTCATGACTAAAGTCATTCTTCCTCAACTATATTCTCTGCTTTGTTTTTCTTTTTGTTGTTTTCTTTTCCATCAAACAAGCAATAACTCTCACGGAGCAAAGCAGCTTCTATGGCGGACATCCTCTCCTCTTCAAAAATGAACTGAGGTTTGTACAAACCATTGCAACGTATATGTACCAAATTTTGCGCGAACAGGACGTTGCACAAATCGTTTGTTGCGCAAATTGTTTGATAGTGTATGGGGGGCTTTACTCACGTCGAAGTTCTTCCTCTGTATTGGATAATCGAGAAGATAATTGTGTCTTCAAAGTATTTAAAATTGCACCGTGAGGTATTTCGAAACGGGCTAAAAGAGCACCTTGATGTCAAGTCTGTGGGTTCGAATCTGACCGAGGTTAGTCGGTGGATAGAGGGAAAATCGATACCACACTATGCTGTTCATTTCAGCAGGCTGACAATTCCTGATGAGCTCTTTAGTTATTTATTCGATAAAGTTTTCTATAGTACGGGTGCGGTAAGATAGAAAACTTCACTCTCATCTATATATATAAAATAAGAGTTTTGTCTGCACATTGCTCAGAATTTGAAAATAATGGTATTTCTGTATCGTTCATGTCCATAGTAACAAGAAAATGCACTTTTTCCTTTTCCGTAATTTCTGTCTGTCTGTCTGTCTGTCTGTCTGTATGTATGTACACGCATCACGAGAAAACGGTTGGAGAGAATTTAATGAAAATCGGTATGTGAAGTCAGGGGATGAGCCTCTACAATCTAGGCTATAAATCATTTTACTCACGCTGAGTGAAATGGTAGTTTAGGGGAAGGCCTAAAATTGAATTCTCAACTATTTATGTTATTAGTGGTCTAATGAAAATCGGTATGTGAAGTCGGGAGATAAGCCTCTACAATCTAGGCTATAAATCATTTTACTCACGCTGAGTGGAATGGTAGTTTAGGGGAAGGCCTAAAATTGAATTCTCAACTATTTGTTATTAGTGGTCGTATTTTAAAGAAAATGGGTATGCAAAGTTGGGGAATAAGTTGCTACAATCTAGGCTATCAATAATTGTATTCGCGCTGAGAAAAATGGTAGTTTAGGGGAAGGCCTAAAATATAATTCTCAAATATTGTTGTTATTAGTAGTCCTATCTTGATGAAAATCGGTATGCAAAGTCAAGAAATAAGTCGCTATAGTCTAGGCTGTAAATGATTTTATTCACGCTGAGTGAAATGGTAGTTTAGGGGAATGCCTAAAATGTAATTCTCAAATATTTATTATTAAGAGGTGTAATCGATGAATGCTACATAACTAGGGTTTTATAGTATTAAATTTCCTATTATTCATGTCTTATAAATTGTTACTGCACTGGCTATGATCACAAAGATATTCATAATTTTGGATTTTTGTTACTAAGTCCATATCAGCGCCGAGTAACCAGAAATGGGTAAACAGTATTTAATGAAAATCGGTATGTAAAGTCGGAGAATAAGAAACTACAGTTTATGGTATAAAATATTTTACAAATCACAGAGTCGAAAGAAAACTAAATGTGAAGGCCTACAATATATAAAGCTCATAACATTGATCAACAATAACATTACATTGACCATTGTCGTGATGTGCTTTGTGTCATCTGTCGCCCTTCATCTCCGGTAGATAGGATTACTGCGGCGTACAGAGTATTTTTTATTTGATTTACGTCGCACCGACGTAGATAGGTTTTATGGCGACGATGGGATAGGAAAGGGCTAGGAGTGCCTTAGGCCTTAATTCAGGTACAGGCCCAGCATTTGACTGGTGTGAAAGTGGGAAACCACGGAATACCATCATCAGCGCTGCTGACAATGGGGTTCGAATCCACTATCTCTCGGATGCAAGCCCACAGCTGCGCACCGCTAACCACACGGTCAACTCGCCCAGTCGTACAGAGTGTAACAGCCTGCCTGAATATTGATGGGAAGTAGCTGGGGAGTTAGATAACTTTCTTCTTTAGCATAACATTCCCCTGGTTTATAAATTTTCTGATACTACTGGTACGTAACACGCTGGATCATCATAGCATTCGGGCTATTCAATCCCTACTCTGAGGCACTGATTGGAATGAACAGTGTGCATAATTAGCGGAATAATGGCAGATGAGTGTTCATGGCAATCTGCGGCCTGGTCATCCCAGCTCTGGAACTTTGGACTATTAGATTGGCACCGCAATCTAACCGCAGCACTGTTCGTTAAAAGTGATAAAACATGCGGCTTTCCATTTTATATGATAGCATTGCTTTTAATCGCTACATTCATACTTACGTTTTTGTAATGACCTATGTTGATTTCAGGTTAAGAAAATCACAAAGTCAGTCTTTCTGAGAATCCCGTAGCGAAGCACGGGTACATCAGCTAGTAGATATTCTAAAATACACGGAAAAGCAAAGCATCATGGATTGTGTTGGGGCTTAGAAAGCGAGAAAACGAGTACAGAGTCTCAGGTGATTCCCCTCTTATTAGCCTCTTACGACATGCAGGGCGTACAGATAGGCCCTAATGCATCCTTTGACGCAACCCACAGGGGAGATAAAGAGTTCCGATAAATTGAAAGAAAAAATGAGTGTGTGCACGAAAGAATTGAAAGGCTCATGATTTTTGTTGAGAAAATGAATGATATTATAAACCACGTAAATATTATATTCGTTTACGGCATTTGAGACCACATTAAGCAACAGTCACACATTAATAGAAGCCTTCTTTGCATTAGTTCTCTGGCAGCCTGTCTTCTTTCCTCTGTTCATCACCTATTCATTTTCTTTTCGTCATAGAAGCCTCTGAAGCTGTCGATCACTGACCTATACTTTGTTCGGTTTGGGATGTCATTCAGATTTAATCAAGACTGCTCAAGATAATTTCTTACCTCCTGGAACCATTTGCCGGAAACTTTAGTTCTACTGTCAAGTGTTATAAAACTCCGTTTGTCTACACGTCGTAAATAATCATGAATCCATTATTATTATTATTATTATTATTATTATTATTATTATTATTATTATTATTATTATTATTTATTATTATTATTTGACTCGTTATGTCCAAATAAAGAGCGCGTGTGAACTTATTTAGCACAACGTTTCTTCTTGCCTTCCCAAAACCTCTTCATCCTTTCGCTGTGTTTTTTGCGTCCTTCCGTCCATCCTGTAGCTTGTCTTTTAAGTTTATCATCATATTTGTGTTTGTTTATGAAATATCTGTGTTTTTTCTGTAATTCAAGATTTCTTCATTTATACCAATTTCCTGAAGGTCTTTGTTTATTTCTGTAAGCCAGTTGATGTGATGATTCTTTTAGAGATACTGTGAGATTTTGTATTTTCTTTGTTAATCTATTGCTATCCATCCTGATCCGGTGACAACACAAATTTAATCTTATTTTTCTAATGGTGTCTGTGATTTTTTCTGTTACTTGATAGATTTCCTGTGATTTCCTTTTCATCCAAATACCATTTTCGCATTTAGGTTCTAGAATTTTTCTGAGAATTTTTCTCTGTTGTTTTTCGATGTTTTTTATTTGTGATCTGCCACCAATTATCAGAGTTTGTGATGCATAATGGGCTTGTTGTTTGACAACTCTTTTGTAGTGTCGCAATTTTGCATTTTGGGATATAGATATTTTTGTTATATCTGCTCCAGATAATTTTATATGATTTTTGTAATTTTGAAATTCTTTCTTTGTTTTCATGATGATTTATCCCGTTTGGTTGTATTATTTTTGCCTAAGTATTTGAATTTATATACTTAGGAGCTTTTCCCATATCTAGTGATTAGAGGATGATTATTAAATCCTGATTTTGTACCATGATTGTTAAAACCTGATTTTGTACCTTCCATAGACTTTGTCTTTTCATACAAAATTTGCAGACCTGTCTTGCCACTATTTTATGAAGTTTTTCTACGGACTGGAGTGCTTCTTGTTTGTTGTTGGAGAGGATTGCCAAGTCATCTGCAAAGGCGAGGCAGTAAAGGTGAATTTGGTTTTTGAGAAGTCTACCAATATTGATCCCTGTGGTTTCGTTTTTCCATTCTCGAACAACTTTTTCCAGAACTAGATTGAATAGTAGTGGTGATAATCCATCGCCTTGTGTGACCCCTGTTGTAATTTCGAATGGCTCTGAAATTACTCCTAAAAATTTAACTTTCGCTGTTGTGCCTCTTAGATTTTGCTTGATCAATTCCCTTGTTTTTCTGTCGACTTGAAATTACTCAAGTATGTTGAATAGAGTCTGTCGGTCTATTGAATCATAAGCTTTTTTCAAGCAAAAAAGGTAATTATTGTTTGTTTTGTTTTACGAATTTGTAATTTTCTTTTTTTTTTTTGTTAAAGATTTGTTCTGGCATAATCTTCCTTTTATAAACCATCCCTGATATTCTCCAATAGGGTGGTCGGTTTCTTTTACTAATCTATTCAATAGGGCTTTAGAGAAAATTTTGTAGACGACTGATAGTAAGAAAATCCCTCTGTAGTTGTTTATATCTTATTCATCCCCTTTCTTCTGGAGTGGGTGAATTAGTGCACATTTCCAGCATTCTAGAATTTTCTCAGTATTCCAAATGTTCTGTATGATTCCTTGAATTGCGTAAGCCATTTTCTCACCACCTGTTTTCAAAATTTCAGCAATTATCCGATCTTCTCCTGGTGCTGTATTTGCTTGATTTCTTCTAGAGCAGGAGGTTCTGAGTCTAGATCTAGTGTAGGTTTCTCAAAGGTTAATTGGTTTTGTGGACTTTCGCAATTTAATATATTTTTAAAGAAGTTTGCAATTTTCTTTCTTATTTGTTTCTAGTGATCCGCCTGGACGTTTGAAGCAAAGACTGGGCGCTTGGTAATTTTGGAATTCTTTTTTAAAATTCTTGTAGTAGATTCTAGAGTTGTTTTTCTGGAAGTCTTGGTCTATTTCCTTCAGACGGGTTTGGTCTTGTTTTCGTTTTTCTGCTCTAATAATTTTGGATGTTTCCTTCTGTACTTTAAGTAATTCTTGCCATTTGATTTCAGATTTATGAGAGTTCCATATTTGCCATGTTCCAATTTTTAATTCAATTGCTTTGTCACATGTGTCACATTTGTCATCTCTGGGATGCCTTGCATACTATATTTTTTAGATTATTCCAGTCTGAGGGGACATTTGATGGTAAATTAGCAAGGAAAATATCGGAATTTAATTTTAAAAATTCTGGGTCAATTTTTTGTGTTTTCAATGTTCTCTTTTTGGACCTGTTAGGATGAAACCACTTTTACAAAGGACAAATAATGATATGAAACTATAATTCTTTTTATGACTTTAACATGCATGACTTCTTTTTGGTTTTGCCTCGTGATGGCTACATGATTAATTTGAAATTCGCCTAGATATTGATTGGGTTATCTCCAGGTCATTTCCTTTCTGGGTAGGGCCAATGACTGTGTTGACATTAGTTTTAAATTGAAGATCTTTCTCCATTTCTGTTTGTTCTGTTATGTGCTGGATATAATCCTCCTATGCTCCTAAATTTCTTTTCTTTACCAATTTGTGCGTTGAAGTCTCCTAACAGTATTTACATGTTGTTTTGGTATCTTATTTGAAACTTCCTCCAGCAGATCCCAGAATTCATCTACTTTACAATTGTGATTATTTGTGGGAGCATGGGCATTGATTAATGTGTACGCTTAGTTTCCTGATTTGATCGAAAGGAGTGAGATTCTTTCAGAAGGAGACGTGCAATTGAATACGCAATTGACTGCAAAGACTGTGCGGAACTGAAATGGAGTTTTGGGGAATGATATTACTGGCTTCCCTTTATAAAATCTGTAGTCTCCCGATTCCATGTGATTTTCGTCCGAATATCGAGTTTCTCTTATTGCAAGAATTTGAATGTCAAATTTGTCTAATACGTCTGTTAGTTGTTTTAATTTGCCAGTAGCTATGATGTGTTTTGGCTTCGGTAGAAGTGATTTGGGAAGCTCCGATTCATTCCCGCATGATATTCTCGGTCACCAGAATCCGATGACCGAGATAAACTAATACTTGTACTAGGGCCTGGGGTAATTGTTTTGACAACTGGCGTTTCCATCTTACTAACAAGTTAACGAAAATGGGGAGATCGATCGAAGTTGGTCTCAGGGATACAAGTAAGGTATTGAGCCTTAGAGGTTGCCTCAAGATGTTTCAATGCTGTTATTTTACGGCTTTAAGCCAACCCCCTACTTTATCCGGGCTTGGTACCGGCAACAGCAACCACTGAGCTACACAATGCACTCAGTAGATTATTATTATTATTATTATTATTATTATTATTATTATTATTATTATTATTATTATTATTATTATTATTATTATTATTATTATTATTATTATTATTATTATTATTATTATTATTATCATCTCGATGATACAGGGTTTCTCGTAACTGGGGGTATTTTGTTACAATCTTTAGAATTCTCAAGCCAACATCGAATACTTTAAATGAAGCTGCTAATAACCTCGTAGAGCCCCCGTGGCTCAGGCGGCTGCGCACCGATCTCTCACCGCTGGGTTCCGTGGTTCAAATCCCGGTCACTCCACATGAGATTTGTACTGGGCAAAGCGTAGGCGGAACAGGTTTCTCACCGGCTACTCCGGTTTTCCCTGTCATCTTTTATTCCCACAACACTCTCCAATACCATTTCACCGGGCGAGTTGGCCGTGCGCGTAGAGGCACGCGGCTGTGAGCTTGCATCCGGGAGATAGTAGGTTCGAATCCCACTATCGGCAGCCCTGAAGATGGTTTTCCGTGGTTTCCCATGTTCACACCAGGCAAATGCTGGGGCTGTACCTTAATTAAGGCCACGGTCGCTTCCTTCCAACTCCTAGGCCTTTCCTATCCCATCGTCGCCATAAGACCTATCTGTGTCGGTGCGACGTAAAGCCCCTAGCAAAAAAAATACCATTTCATCTGTCAGGCATTAACCATTTCTCCAGGGAAGTGCGACAGGATTCGGTAGCTAGCACGAATCCTATCCTCGCCGCTAGATGGGGAAATAGGCTGTGTATTTTCATTTTCAATGCGATAACCTTCGGTATCCATTATTATTATTATTATTATTATTATTATTATTATTATTATTATTATTATTATTATTATTATTATTATTATTAACCAGCCCTGTGGTGTATAGATTGCGTGCTACTATTACACTCTAGGTAAAATAACAGACGTTATAGGATAGATCAAAACATAAAGCACTGACTATCAAGCGTAGCTGTAATCCTGCATTCGCGAGATGGTGTGTTCGAATCTCACCAACGGCAGCCATTCAAACGGTTTTCCGTGGTTTTCCATATTCGCACTAGGAAAATGCAGGAGCTGTAGCTTTATCAAAGCCCTTTCCCATTTTTGCGTCGCCGAAAACGACTAGCAAAAAAAATTTACAATTAAACGTACTTCTTGCCGCAGAAATGAAGAAGAAGTAATTTATGGGACAAAATTCGTTTCACGTGTAACTACTATAACGAAATGTGCAGGCTAATAGCGGCAAGTTGTTGAATTTAATTGTTTTCTTCTCCACATGAGTTGAAGAAAGTGACCGTTCCTGTAAATATGTGGGGCATTAAGTGTCTTAAACAGCGTTCGACCCACAAACAGTGTGCGAGACTTTAAGTGGGCTGTCTGGTATTCATTACCAAAAAAATGGAGGGAAATGGGATGTTTTCTTCAAAAGAAACTCATATTTCACGGAACCTCTCCCTTTACTTAAGTAGAAACTGGAGATAATTACAGCTGTCTGTCGGGTGAATTGCTAGTGAGCAGTAAACACACCACGGTTGAGTAAGACAGTAGCTGGACGAGGATGTAAACCTCCATTACCTCACGTCCTCTTACCTCCTTCCACAACGCAAAAGAAAGAACTAATGTATGTTGATTTTCAGAGAAGAGGGTGGTCATTTGGAAAATAATGGTCGGGCGGGAGAATAACACACAAAAATACGAAAAATACGGAACCTGCAACGTTTAAGTTTGAAACAGACATCTTCAAGAGCTAAGCTGATTCGTTCAAGTTGGAGATTGCATTCGGAACAAAGCGTTCTATCCGGAGGTCGTTCTGTATGAACTCAGCAAAGAACTCTATAATTTTCTATTCCGAACAGATTCTGTCATTTTCCCGTTACTATTCCTCCTCCATTATCCTCACGAAACCGAATCATTGAAGATATGTAATACCACCGACTTTAATAATAATAATAATAATAATAATAATAATAATAATAATAATAATAATAATAATAATAATAATAATAATAATAATAATAATAATAATAATAATGATTTTAAAAATTGCATCAAAGAACAGAAGGAGTGGTTGAATTGGTGAATTGGTGGGGAAGAGAAGATTATAGTTCCATGGATACTTGTTGAGTATGGACAGTAACATACTGTACTAACGAAGAGAATCTTAGAATTCTTCAGGAAGAGTAAGTCAGAACTGAAATGGTTTCGAGAAGTGAGGTTAGACTTGAAGATGGGGGTTCCGAAAGATTACATCATGGACATAAATTGATTTAGACAACTCGTCAAAATGTTCTGTGGTTTCCGTAAGACTGGGGTAACACTAGTGAGAAAATGGAGGTTCTATACAGTAGAGCAAAAGGTAGTAGGAGAAAAAATGAAAAAATACTGGTAGAGAGTGAAGGTAGAGAAGGCTAAAAATACCTGTAAGATAGTCCAACGTGGTCCATAGAGGCTGAAATGAAGGCAAATAATAATAATAATAATAATAATAATAATAATAATAATAATAATAATAATAATCATCATCATCATCGTCATCATCATCATCATCATCATCATCATCATCTATATAAATAAAATCGTAACGACTGTCTATCTGTATATTGACTATTTTGGCGAAATTTGAGTACAGTTATCCGTTTCAGGTTTAATAATGACCATCTGTATATGTTTTAGCTTTGATGTCTGTTTGTTTGTCAGTTTCTCTCTTTGCCTATAACTTGTAAACTACGGGATATATTTCTACCAAACTTCATATTTAGAATCCACCTGTCCTTCGACAGGATTTAGGGCCAATGTCGTTTCTAAATCCATGAACTGACTGAGTTTTTAAACGAAATGAAAGCCGTAATTTTGCACTCCCAGAAAATATATACAACGAAACTTAATGTAAATCTACCTGTCTTAAAGGAAACCAATTTATAAACCGATTTTCTCATGTGCAGCATTTCGATACGGGTATTAATGTGAGAAATATCATTAATGGACCGATTTTAGGTACAAGACCGACCGTACTTAACTCAAGAGCGTGTGCGTGTAAAGCGTATTTCTTATAACTTGAAAACTACTGAAGATATTTCAACCAAACTTTATATTTAGCTATACACCTGTCCATAGGTAGGTTTGAAGGACCATAACATTTCAAATTCCCGAAATGTATTGGGGGTTTATAGCGAACCGAAACAATGATTTTACTCTCCCACAATATATATATGACCAACCTGACTGGAAATCGAGCAACCTTGATGGAAATCCATATCTAAACCTTTTTTCTCACGTGCATTTTTTCCACAGGATGATTAATAAGGAAGATATCATGAACGGTCGGTTTTGCAGGCTAAGTCCAGCGGACATAGCCCAAAAGGTGTTGTACGTGGATCAGATTCCTTATCTATCTACAGAAATGAAATCGTAACGGCCGTGTGTTTGTGTATTGACTATTTTGGCAAAATTTTCGTACAGCTGCCCCTTAAAGGTTTAATAATGACCATCTGCATATTTGTTAGCTTTAGTTTCTGAAAGTCCTCATTTTCAAACCGCCCCACCCCATCCCGCATAGCACGATTGAGGCACAGTCTGCCAGACGAGCTAGAAAATTGAAATTTGGCAAAATTATATGTGTTAGCCTGTAATCGACGGGAAGTTTCCAAGATCTTTAAATATTTCATTTTTTTACTTACGAAAAATATCGGGATACTGAGGCAATTTTAATGTCCATGCAGACCTTCGTTTTTAGGTATTTCTCGGCTTAACTATAAGTCGTGTCACAAAACGGATGGCACAATCTCTGTTCAATTTGGAGTGATCTACAACTTTGTTCATATGACGTTTCGTCGTGTATCTATTCTTTATATGTTAGATTTGTCTCTATTTCTCTATTATACCTACATTTTGATCTTCGTGTACGTATAATTCGTAGTTCGAATCACTTATACGAAAGATAGAATCATCCAATTCTATACGAACATGGTCCACCCAGTATGCATACGTGAGCCCAATTCTATGTTTGTAGCTGTCATATTAGTACCCAAAAGTAATATACTGTAAGAAAACCTTACCCTTAGCCAAATTCTGTTTGTAGCTGTTATATTAGTACCCAAAAGTAATACACTGTAAGAAAACCTTACCCTTAGCCAATTTCTGTTTGTAGCTGTCATATTAGTACCCAAAAGTAATACACTGTAAGAAAACCTTACCCTTAGCCAAATTCTGTTTGTAGCTGTCATATTAGTACCCAAAAGTAATGTACTGTGAGAAAACATTACACAAATCTCACCCAATTCAACGTCTCCAACTCAATTTCACCCATAAATAGATGAGACAGAAGAAAATATCTTAAGACTAGCCATTTAGACCGCTAAATGAGGCGTCCTATAGTGTAATCCGTTTGTCGATATGATGTATCGTTTAGCCGCAGTTAATCCGTAAATTTAAGCTTGCAATATTGTAAACATGCATGTACTTCGTATGTCGATCTATATATATTCATTGAAGTCGATTTGTAGCGATGTAGAAAGGGTGTGTTTGCCATTATAATTAAAAGTTTACATCGATAGTGACTCTCAGCAGGAGGGCGACTGCTATTGTAATCATAACTCTCCACATCGACTTTGACTGGCAGTAGGAATGGGATCCTTCTCCAACGCCTTTGTAAGTAGCATTAGTAAGGAGGGACTACCATTGCAATTAAGAATTCCCTTCTCAATTTGACTGGCAGAAGCCAAGGGAGCATGCAATTTTGTTCAAAATCCCCCTTACCGATTGTGTTTGGGAGTAGGCAAGTGTGCCCGCCATTATAAACAAATTTACCCATCTAAAATATGACTGGCATTAGGCATAGTGGCGGCATAGTGGCTTTGCTATTATAATGGAAACTCACCAACTTGGTGTGACTGTCATTAAGAAAAGGGGCCTGTCATTATAATAACAGCACAACTCAATTTTGACTGGCAGTAGGGAAGGTGCATGCTATTATAATAAAAACTCCCCAACTGTAATCTGTCTGGAAGTAGGAAAGGGCACCTGCAACTGTAACGAAAACTCCCCAAATCGATTGTGACCACGCAGTAGGTAATGGGGCCTCCCATAATAATGAAAACTTTCCTATTCGATTGTGAATGGCAGTAGGCAAGTGAGCCTGCCGTTATCATTAGAACTCTGCAACTCGCACTTTCCATTCGCAACAACGTATGGGAACCTTCCCCTGCTGTTTCTCAATAACGCTAAGTGACATGCAATTTAAATATCATCTTATTCAATGCATGTACAGTAAATTACTTCGATATCCGTATACAATGTATAATACCGTAGCGAAGCTAATAATAATAATTATAATAATAATAATAATAATAATAATAATAATAATAATAATAATAATAATAATACATCTTTCTTATTTATTAATCCGTTTACACTCCAGGATTAATTTTTCCCTCGGATTCAGCCTGAAGGGCAGTGTCCTGGAACGTGAGAATTTGGGTTGGAAATACAACTGTCAGGAGAAGCAGTACCTCGCCCAGGTGGCCTCACGTGCTAGGCTGAACAGGGGCCTTGTGTGGGGATGGAATGATTGGAAGGGATAGACAAAGAAGAGGGAAAGAAGCGGCCGTGGCCTGAAGTTAGGTACATCCTGGCATTTGCCTCGAAGATAAGTGGGAAACCATGGAAAACCACTTCGAGGATAGCTGAAGTGGGAATCGAACCCTTCTCTACTCAGTTGATCTCCCGAGGCTGAGTGGATCCTGTTCTAGCCCTCGTACCATTTTTCAAATTTTGTGGCAGAGCCGGGAATCGAACCCGGACCCGGGGGTGGCAGCTAATCATACTAACCATTACAACACAGAGACGGACATAATAATAATAATAATAATAATAATAATACCGTGCCCTGTCAGCTTGCGTAGGGGTCTAGCCCTGAATTGAGTAGGGGTTAGGCATAACTCTACGCGAGACACTGGGGCGGGGGCCCTCAACCCCAACACGGCGCGTCCCAATGGCTGATGGGGAAAGTTCCTGCAGATATGCAGGACAGGTTTGAATAAGGCCTGGCCAAATAAGTACCCGCGGATCAACTGAGGGAATGCGAATATGGTCAACGGCCTCGACGGCAGAAGAGGATATATCCCAATGGCGGAGAGGGCGGATGAACTTACTGAACACAAACCATCTAGCAGCGTCTGTACCTCATGTTAGATGCGGCTGTGAAAGGCGTCTGTACCCCATGTTAGGGGCGGCCTCATTAAAATCCTGGCAGTAGGTATAAAGTGCAACCCATCATTGATGGAGGAAACGAATAATAGAAATGAGCCTCGGAAAAGGACGCTACCCGAGGGTCGTCGGGGCACGCTTGGCGCTGGTGCTGAGCGTGACAGCAGGCGAGCCACCAGTGACATGATGCTGATCAGGCGGGCACATGTCGGGTCACCCGAAAATTCTACAGCCGACAATTCAGCTAGGAGAACTCAACAGCTACCTACTCCTCTTGCCGAAGATGTTTCAGAAGTACAGCTGACCACCAAAGCAGGTAAACCGAGGCAGCGCTTGAAATGGACAGATGAAATGAATAAATTCATAATGCGCTCCTACTTTATAACTACGAACTACAGGAGAGATACGCACAGGTTGTTTGTGGACAAATTCCCCCAGTACTCCTTTGTCACAGAACAAAGAGTTGCAGACCAAAGACGTGCAATAGTAACCAACAACAGACTTCCTGCCACAATAATTAAAAACCTTAAGGAAGAAGCTGCTAAAATTCTAGCTACGAGGCCGAGCAGTGAAGGCAACTCCATCTCAATGCCTCAAATTCGTCAGGATGATTCTGGAAGGAAAGAACCACAGGAAGACAAATCTGTGGAAATAAGAGAAACTGGTGATCTCTCAGGTGTTGATGAAGCACGTCGTGCTGAAGATATGTTTAAAGAGGCGATGGCGGAGTTCGTGGGTCTCAAAGTGAACTATAGACCAAAACTGCCCAAAATTCGAGGAACACCAATGAGCAAAAACCTTGTAAGTACTGTAAATAACATCCTACAGCAGTATATAGAAGAATCCAGTAGCATAGAGGAAACAAATGCCCTTGTTTACTGCGCAGCAGTAACTGTGGTTAGGATGAACAACCAAAATCTAATACCCATCTCCAAAAGCTCTTGTAAGAACGCAGATTCAGAATACATTCCACCATGGCAACGTCGATTACAAAGTGATATCCAAGAGCTAAGAAAAACCTTTGATCAACTTTCCGCATACCTCTGTAACAAAACTAAAATGAAAACTAACAGAAACTTGAGGAATGTCTGTTCAGGAAAATCAACACTCACACACATGAACCCGAGCACAGAGAAAAGGTCAAAGAATACATTCACACCCAAAAACAAAAGTTGTGTGCAAAAGCAACAAGGCTCAGGAGGTACAAAGAGTCTCGAGCTAGGAAAATGCAAATCAACGTTTTCTCCAAGAATGAGGGCCGATTCTACAGAGCGCTCAAGCAAAATCGGCAAACTAAGGCAGAAGAACCTCCAAGTATGCAGGACACAGAAGACTTTTGGAAACGTATTTGGTGTACCAACACAGTCCACAATACAAACAAAACATGGATTAAGGAAGAGAAAAATAACAATGTTTATGCAGAAATGAGTTTTGATACCATAGAAGAAAGGCATGTGAGTAATGCTGTCAGGAGAACTCAAAGTTGGAAAGCACCAGGTACAGACAAAATACAAAATTTTTGGTATAAACATTTCACTTGCGTCCACTAGAAAAAATCCCAACAATTCACTTATCTCATGCATCATCCTGAAGAGTGTCCTGAATTTCCTACATCAGGAATTACATACCTCCTACTTAAGGAAGGTGGAAATGCTTAAGATCCATCAGCTTACAGGCCAAACACTTGTCCACAAACGTTATACAAACGTTTTGTATCCATACTCACAGAAGAAATGTATAAACATATCAGCAACCATAACATTCTGACTGAGGAGCAGAAAGGATGCAAAAAGTCATCACTAGGGTGCAAAGAACAGATAATCATAGACTCCGTTGTAACACAACACGCAATGCACTCACAAAGGAACCTGTACACAGCGTATATAGATTATCAGGAAGCATTTGACTCAGTTCCACACTCATGGTTAAAAGAAGTACTTCATTTGTACAAGATCAGTCCTGCCATAATTCATTTTCTTGAAGTTACTATGAACAATTGGAAGACAATGCTCTGCACTAAGACAGAAAATAAACGTATCATGTCCGACACAATTAAAATTGAACGCGGTATATTTCAAGGAGATTCATTAAGTCCTCTGTGGTTTTGCCTTGCAATGAATCCCCTATCCAATCTTCTAAAAGCTACTGTTTTTGGATTTGATATTAAATATAACAAGGGGAAACACAGAATATCTCATCTGTTTTATATGGATGATCTGAAAGTGTATGCCCACAACGAAACACAAATGAGTGCCCTGCTGAATATCATAGACTCTTACTCATCTGATGTGGGAATGACGTTGGGAGTAAAGAAATGTAAACTGCTAACAGTTGAACATGGTCAGTACACAAACTCCCAACCATATGAACTCCATACCGGATCTTTAATTGAGGGAATGACACAAACAGAGACATACAAGTACCTTGGATTTGCTCAGAATAAAACTCTGGAGCACAAGAAAATCAAACAGGAACTCACTGATAAATATACATCGAGGTTGCATCAGATTTTGCGCAGCTACCTAAATGCCAAGAACAATATTAAAGCAATAAACTTGTACTCTATTCCAACCCTTGTTTATTCATTCGGAATTCTGAAATTGTCTGCTACATAAATAGACATCATACAAAGAAAAACGAGAACTTTGCTCACCACCTATAGATTACATCATCCCAATTCATGCATGGAAAGGGTCACTCTCCCACGAAAATCGGGAGGCCGAGGAGTACTGGATCTTCAAGTCATGCTCCTGAATCAGATAAAGAACCTACGGAGATACTTCCATAAAAAGCAAGAAAACAGCCTTCTCCATAAAGCTGAAGTACTTGCTAACAAGTACACTGTTCTGCATCCATACAATGCCTCTGACCCACATACAAATCACCAAGTATCCCTGCAGGAGAAAGAAAGGACATGGCGAGAGAAGACCCTCCACGGAAAATACTACAGCAATCTAAACCAACAGAGCATAGACAAGAATGCGTCGTGTATGTGGTTACAAAGTGGGCGCTTATTTGGGGAGACAGAGGGATTTGCAGTTGCTATACAAGACCAAGTAATAGCTACAAACAATTACAAAACGTACATCATCAAAGACACCAGCGTACTCTCCGACAAATGCAGACGATGCTCCGTTCATCTCGTGACCATCGACCATATCACTGCGGACTGCCCAGTACTTGCCCTCGTAGAATACACGAGACGACACAATCATGTCTCGGGAATCATACACCAGGCACTTGCTCAGGAAAACCAATTAATTCAGGAGCGTATCCCCTATTACAAGTACCATCCAACACCATTCCTGGAGAACGATTAAGCTTTATTGGGACACTGCCGTAGTGACAGACAAAACAGTCAACCATAACAGGCCAGACATCATACTGGTAAACAAGAAAACTGGGACGACTTTCATTATTGACATCGCTATACCCAATGACACCAACATTGACAGGAAGTACAGTGAAAAAAATCTCCAGGTACAAAGAACTTGCAGAAGAGATAAAGAGGATCTGGAAGATGAAACTGGTACGAATAGTTCCTGTGATTCTGTCAGTCAACGGCCTCATTCCACACACACTTCACAAGAGTCTGCGAGAACTGGATCTTCCACCGAACATCTACAAAATTATGCAACATTCTGTCCTCCTGTCAACATGCAACATTGTGCGATCGTTCCTCTCGCAGGAATGAAGATCCCGTGATCTACAGTTTTGTATATACCTGTACATCAACGTTTGTATTATAATGTGTAAATACTTTAATTATGTAAGGCACATGGTGCATCCCGTGCCCCATTACTACCCATATTTCCTGTGGAGAAGTGTATGAATAATAATAATAATAATAATAATAATAATAATAATAATAATAATAATACCAAGCGACGGGCTACGTGATTTCGGTCACGTAGCTGTCAACTTGCATTCGGGAGATAGTGGGTTCGAACCCCACTGTCGGCAGCCCTGAAGATGGTTTTTCCCTACTTCCCATTATCACCGCAGGCAAATGCCAGAGCTGTACCTTAATCAAGATCACATTCTCATCCTTCCAGCTCTTAGCTCTTTCCTATCCCATCGCTAACATAAAACTTATCTGTGTCGGCGCGACGTAAAGCAGACTGTAAAATATTAAACTAATAATGCTTGGTTAAATGAAAGTATTCTGTACTCGAAAACACAGCAAATTATTGTGTAATGGGCACCCGTAACTTCAGAAAGTACATGATTAAATTCCGGAAGTCAATTTTATTTTAAAAATTGACCCTAATCATACTTTCCATAATGACACAGGGTAATATATTGAATAAAAAAAATCACGTTCCTTTTTAGATTCACGTATCGTGAAAGCCATGCCAATGACTGTGTAGAATTTTTTTAAGTTAGTACCGTACTCTTAAAGTCATCGAAAAATTAATGAAGGTACCGGTCACACGGATGCTTTGTGGATTGTACTCACCTAGAATGTATGATATGGCTGGCTCGTACCTGTTTTCTTCTTATCGACCTCTGTTGGTTGCGCAAGTAACTCCTCAAATCGGACCATAATTTTCACCACCAGTTTTGATCGGTTGATAGCAAAAGTGTCATTACTGAAATAGCTCATATTATGTGCTAAGCAGTGTCACTTGATTCTCAGAAGCTCTACACTTGCCCAGTATATCAGGAAGGGATCACTACTACGTGTCGTAAGTATCAAAGCAGAACTGAATATAGTCTGAGAAAGACGGCGTAAGGAGTGCGTGAACTAGCTACATATTCACAGCTATATCACAGACTCCAAACAAAAGCTATAAATATGACACAAAATTATAAAATATATTTGACTTCCTCTGCCAATACCAACAGGACAATGGCTGCTAAGAAATCTGATCTCATAGTCAAAGAAATGATGGATTATAAACACATCTTTACCAAACTCCCATACACTGGAAACTAATAGGCCTGTCCAACAAAAAGTCCGCATATCCACGGACCTGGCAGCAGAAAGCAAATGCCTCTAGGAACAGCTAGCAGATGCAATTGTGATTTCAGAAACTGGAGATAGCTAATTCTTCTCGGTCTTTTCCACCTTCTCCCCAATTTATTGGATCGGTCACCCGATGTGGATTTGGCCTAATTTTGCGGCGAGATGCCATTCCTGAGACCAGATCTACGTAGACGGATGTACTCATTATTGTATAATTCTGTTATGTTTGGTGTAGTGGGTTGTGTGTAGATGAAGACGAGCGCATTATATCGACACTCAGTCCGCGATCTGGGTGAATGAACCATATGCAGTTAAAATTCCAGGATCGACCGGGAATAGAACACAGAGATCTTTGACTCGTAGACCAGTATGCTGACCATTCATTTAATGAACTGGTCTTAATCTTTCTTCAGCTTATCCTAGTCTACAATGAGGAGAGATGACTAAATGACGAAGATTAGAAAAGTAAGGAAGAATGGGGAAGAGTTGTCAGGTTGAAGTACGTCTTCTGCAGTATTTTATTGATGTACTGATTTTCTGTTGGTTTTTATACTTCCATTTTATAAATATTTTAACTATTCACTTAAAGTGGAGTTCCCCAAGGCTCTGTCTTTGGTCCGTGTCTACTTTCTGTCTAAAGAATCGGTAAGAATTTGATGTAGTAGTTGAATGGCTTTCTGTAAACAAGCAGTTGGCAAATGTTAATATGAATGAGCGAATGTCATGTAATTGAAATAAAAATCACCTCAATAAATAAGGACACAAGGATGAGTGTTAAATTATATCAACCATGTTTAGCAAGATTAAGGGAAAAATATACTGGAAAGTTGTCAGATACACAATGACATTTGGCTCAAATGCTGATCTCTGAAGATGCTGCAAGCACAACTGCATGTTGCAGAAGTAGAGATGTAGAGCTGGGCTGGAAGTTTCGCTAGAAAAGACCACATTAAGAATGAATGTATGCGAGAGAGGTTTAAAGAAAAAGTCAATAAATGAGACATTACAAGAAAACAGATTGCGTTGGAACGGACTTAGTATGAGAAGGGAGCTTCAAGAAAACTGCTTCATTCCCCACTTTTTAAATGTAGACATAAGTTCCTCGGCAACCGGTACATGGAAAGAAATATTTTTAGACGATTTTAGTGTCTGAGTAGAACGAGAATATTTAACGTACAATTATGATTAATGTCTCAATTGGCAGAAAAAAGAGTAGGCTACTTGGTGCAAAAAATCTGAAAAATAGTTTTGATGAAATAGCGCTTCAAATCAAGGCAAATTTTGTACTAAATATGTGACGTAACACGCATGCTCTGTTATAAGATGGCGCTGTGTTCACTCGTGCGCTCAGCCGGAGGTTAGCTGTCGATGTGAATACATCGTGATTTGTATTGAACCCATGACCTTTGTGCCCTAAGAACATTATGCATTATATAACAATTAAATTAAAAGTTGGATTCTTCATAGCATGGATTTGACACGTGACGAGGGGGTGATTACCTTCGGTCCCACGCTCTGGGGTACGTGACGTCAACCACACGTGTCGACGGCGGAAGAATCTCAAGTCATTTTATGAACTATTTCAAAGCGCGTGTACATGGCGTGACCACGCCAAGTCAAAAAAATATAGTGCCTATCAAAGGAGGTCAATCATCTCACAAATCGAACCCGTAAAATTTTTAAATGTCCATGAACACTACCGCCAGAAATGTAGCAAGCATGTAGTCACTTTCAAAACTCTTGAAATTACAGTTTAGGTAAGTCAGAAAATTTAGAGAAATTTTTCTTGGCGGCAAAGGGAGAGATCCGAAGAGAGGGGGTAACTGCTATAAATATGAAGGGACGCCATGACGAAGCTTCCTTCCTTCTCCGGCATTTGTGATACAAAGCGGACGAAAAATTGTTGAGCTGCTCTGCGAAATCAAACCAACGAAAGTAGACTGAGTTCAACTGCAGATTTTAGCCATTGCGGCTAAGTCTTGACTCCATGAGGAGATATATTTCTTGAGTGAAATAACTGTACCAGATAGGACGGTCAAAGTACTGAAATATTCTAATGTGATTAAGTAATTCGTGTGCGGGAATAATTATAATCCATCGTGTGTGCTCCGCAAACAAGTGAAGGGTATTTCTTTTTTTTATGCTTTATTCCAGGAAACCTGAAGAAACATAATGAGATGTACAGCCATGAATGTAAAGATGGCTAAATAAAATGCCAGGGTCACAGGTGAGCCCTAAGACGAATACTGGCGTGACGACATGAGGTAGGTGGCTTTCCATCTTACTACCTCTTATATCTCGTCTCGTGATTTCTAAAAGTGTATTTGCATGGGGATATACGACGCAGTGGTCGCCCTACTAAGTTTTGTAAATGTGAGAGTACGACTAAAAGAGTCATTTGTTTTATTTCCCACTTGGATAAAATTTTGAAGTCTTGCGAGTGTCGTATAATGTTCTAAAAGTTATTGAATAGGGTTCTGAAGTGATATCACGTCCAATGTAGATCGTCATCCGTGTGAGTGTACTGCCTGTATTTTGTGATGTCGAAGTAAGATGTTCATTCGATGTAATATTCTTCTGTCTGCAATTTGACGTTAATAATAATAATCCATGGTTACTCATTTTCAATCGAGTGGAAGCGCGCTGTCGGGTGAGGACATAGGGAGATGAATTTGGTCACGGAGAGAAACGTTCTTTTCTTAATGCCCATTTTAAACTGTGTCTGACTGACAATAAAAAGGATCTAGTAGAATGTTTCAGTCATTTCTCGTAAAAATCAAGTTATTAAATACGATATCATTTATGCGAAGTTATTCATGAGTAATGCATTGTGCGATATTAGACGTCGGGATTTCTAGTGAGGATTTTATTCCAGTTCTTTGTCGATGATAATTGTGGAGCTGGGAAACAGAGGTTAGTTTTGTGAATCAGGTTGGACCTGTCATTGAAGCCGGGACACGGAAGCCCGAGGAGTGTTTTATATGAGTTGAGATGAGATGTGCGAATCAGGTTAGAGTCCTGTCATTTGAAGCCGGGACATGATAACCCGAACAATATTTTATAATGTTGGGAATGGAAAGAAATTCATAGAAATCCATAGCGGTATCAATTGCCGACGCGTATAATTAGTGTGGGCATCTTGAAGCATAATCTGTGCATTTTGTTGGTTAGAATATCGTATTTGTTTAATTATGTCGGCAGAGTTTAAAGGGAGCATTTTGAGAAGTCAGTCAGGTAGAACGAACCGGGTGGTTTATGTAACTGCCAAGCGAGCATGGGGTGAGGGACCTCAGCTATGATAGCGGGAAAGGAGTGGACTTGAGATTGTACTGTAATTCTCGGCCAGGGGATACATTAAAATGCTGGATTTAGTTGAAAATTCATAGCCGGTAGTGATCTAAGTATTGTGAAATACTGTAATTGAGGACGTAATGAACATTTGAAACCATGAACTTTGAGTATAAGGAACAGAGTAACCAAATTTAGGGTTGTCCAAAATATAGAGCGATGGTCGTGATTGATCGGTTTGTCTGTGAGGGGTGTGCAAAATTCATAATGGTAATGACGAGATATGACATCGTAATTATATGGCGAGTTGTTTGGTTTGTACGTAGATTATTAGGATATCCAAGTGTTAATAACGGTTAGGACTAGATTAGAATTTTAAAGTGTGATATCACGAGACGAGATATATAGCTGGACATGAATGATGTAACAAATTCTTTTCCAGCCAAATAAATATCGCAATATTGAATTCACATCACAGCTGCGTAGAAAGTTGTGAAGAAACCAGAGTCCGCGGAGATAAAATTTACTGTTCTTTAACATACCGATAAATCATTTAAATTTATTAAATTATTAAATTCAGTGAAACCGCATTTTGAAATAACTTTAATCAAGCGAATAACTTGGAGATGCATTCTGGAAATTTTAATTTGTTGTCTGGGGAATATTAAAAATAAAGTAAAGATAAAAGGGACATATCCGAAGGAAATGGATTTTTCTGCCACAAAGTTTGTGAGCATTGCTGTTGTTGTAATTATTGAACTTTGATTGATTGAGCAGTGAATGTGCTGGGGATAGTAAAGTGGAACTTTGGTCATCAACCGATGTAACTTAATTGTGTTTAGCCTTCAGCTTAGAAACTTGGATGGTCAGGGGGTCATCAACCTCAGTGACTTAGATTAGGGCCATATGCCATTGTAGCATCATTTCCTTGCGGTCATCATCCACAATGACTTTAAAGTAACTTAGAAGATTAGATGTCGGTCCATGACGTAGACGCAGGTCACATCGATTCAATTAAGGGTCCATGCCGTAGAACCACTGTGTGGCACACACCGATTGGACGGCCTTAATTATAACCAGAGTCCAGAGTTCGTGTTACGAGGGCTGGACCATAACGAATCACTATGATGGTACATGTGGTCTCACATGGAAGCCGAATTTAAGGATTTCCAGACTTTCCTTTCTTAAATGATTAATAATTGAGACAATGGTTTCTAGTAAGAATGCCCATCAGGCAATTACGTTTAAGTCTCACACCAGTGTTCTGACCATTATGTAAAAATGATTGTGGTGTCCAGTGGATACAGTTGACTTCTATGCTACCAGTGACAGATTGCTTCAGAATTTCCTGAATAAATAGGAATCTTTTAAACAGACCTTTCATTCCAGTAGATAGATTAGAATTAATGAACCCTACCTTTACCTCAGCAAGTGACGAAGAACCCGAAACGACCCAAGAGACAGATCTCATGAACTTTGCTGATAGGTAAGGAAGGTAGGTATCCCTCAATATGGACCTAAAGGGTTCAGTATGGAATGATAAACTTAGTAATGGAAAAGAAATATTTGATTGGGTTTCTGCAAAAACGTGCAAAACAAACAGTTGAAATGGGAAAAGTGCATGATAAAGGAAGAAAAGAAATGAAACGATAAACGCGTAATAGGTGTTACTATAAGACACTGAAACAGCGAAAACATTTTACAATAAGTGACTACGTTGAAGTTACTCGTAATATTACTCCTGAACTCTTAAATAATGGCTCTTATTTCCAATATCACAGACCCCAACACCGAGTTACTATCCACATTTCAAGTGTACGACATTCTATTGAATAAAAATTTATTATCCACATAATATTTGCCTTTTATTTCTAACATAATTATGTACCCGTTCTTCACACGGGAATTGGTCATCTATTTCACGATTCCTTCATGAATTTATCCGAATTTACATGCCTGTAATCAGAAGTTTAATACGGCATGTTAAAGTGATATTTTTCTAGCACGTGGCAGTAACGTGAAGTGCGATAAATCTGAACAAAGTGTAGACGGAATGAGGATGATCACAGAGTTTATTGAACAGTACAGTTCCTGGTCCGAAGTTGTGCGCGATTCTCCCGATTTCTGGGTAACATATTGTTGTTCATCTGAAACCGGGAGTGGCACTTTGGCTGAAGACACATGAAACCAATCGTAGACGATAAACTCCCTTATTATCTGTTCTATCGAAAAGAGTACAAACCATTTAACCTAACTTGAAATGAAATGACAGCCTGTAAAACAATATATTAATGATAACCCTTGTTATCATTCTATCGAGAAGGTGCATATGAGAAAAGTATTGATTTCCATTTAAGGCTGGTAGTTTTCCATTAAGGTTGGTCATGTATATTTTGTGGAAGGGTAAAATCACTGTTTCGACTTCCTATAAACCCCCAAACCAATCCGGGTTATATGTAATTTTGGCACTAATACCTATCCAAGGACAGATACAAAGTTTGGTAGGAATATACAGAGTAGTTTTCCGGCTATAAGAACTCAACAGACGAACACACAAATCGAGAGCAAGTGGCTTCTGCCCACACAACGGTTTTGGAGCGAGATTTTAATAAATACTAAGGATTTGAACTATCAGAAGCCCTAAAATGTATGCAACTCGCCGACAAGTACAGCGGCTACATGATACTTGCGCCGTGTTCAAATACAGTATGTTTGTATTCTAACATGTTAGTGCTTGGTAGTAATTATTAAATTATGCACGATTGATTACTTTATCGTAAGCCTCTGTGATGTAGTGGTTAGTGTGATTAGCTGCCACCCCCAGAGGTCCGGGTTCGATTCCCGGCTCTGCCACGAAATTTCAAAAGTGGTACGAGGGCTGGAACGGGGTCCACTCAGCCTCGGGAGGTCAACTGAGTAGAGGTGGGTTCGATTCCCACCTCAGCCATCCTAGAAGTGCTTTTCCCTGGTTTCCCACTTCTCCTCTAGGCAAATGCCGGGATGGTACCTAACTTCCCATCCCCCCGCAAGGCCCCTGTTGAGCATAGTAGGTGAGGCCGCCTGGGCGAGGTACTTATCATTCTCCCCAGTTGTATCCCCGATCCAGAGTCTGAAGCTCCAGGACACTGCCCTTGAGGCGGTAGAGGTGGGATCCCTCGCTGAGTCTGAGGGAAAAACCGACCCTGGAGGGTAAACAGATTAAGAAGAAGAAGAAGAAGAAGAAATTTTGCAAGTTATAAAATGTGCAGCTAAAAATATGCAGATGATCACTATTACACTTGGAAAGAAAAATGAAAATTTCGCCAAAATGGTCAATGTACAGACAAACGGACGATACGGTTTTACTTATATAGATAAGAAAGTTTACAAAATCCTCAAAACCATGCGGTCGTTACAATAGTGACAGCCTACTGCCATTTTTTTTATTATGAGGAGACACGGGCATCTACAAACTCTCCTCAAATAATCCAGCCTTTGTATGAAGCAAAGAAAAGCAAAGTCATCTCCGTACAGGCCATGAAGTCCCTTGGAGGGCTGAAGGTAAAGGCTTCCACTATCCGTAACCTCAGCACTTGATGGGGTGGAGTGGTTAGCTCTATGCCCGGCCGCCTTGGCCGCCAGGAATTGACCTGGTACTCATTTTTGATTTAGGCTTAGTAACCTCAGGGTCATGTGAACCTCCGATGGTGGAAATCTCGTTTCATAAATTTTACGACTTCCTGACGGAGATTCGAACCCACGTTCTTCCGAGCACGCCTTTACCACCTCGCCCAGGCAGCCCCTTGTCTTAATATGAAGCTGGACAGAAAATCCTGGAGGAACAAAACACGGAGTCCCGACGCCGTAAAGGGATAAAATGATGGAATGGTCCCTATGAATTTATTAGCAATACATCCAGATGTAATGCTGAACTGGGATGCCCACATAGACTTGATTCCCATTAAACTACCAAGGGTAGTGTACTTCGTATGAGCCACCAGAAATAAAGTTCCTGGTAAGTGTCTGTCAAAAGCATTCCTTGCATTCTTTCTCAGTGTTCTACTATAGGCGGGCTGATGGCTCAGGCGATTGAGGCGCTGGCCTTCTGACCCCAACTTGGCAGGTTCCATCCTGGCTCAATCCGGTGGTATTTGAAGATGCTCAAATACATCAGTCTCGTATCGGTAGATTTACTGGCGCGTAAAAGAACTCATGCGGGACTAAATTCCCGCACCACGGCGTCTCCGGAAACCGTAAATGTAGTTAGTGGGACGTATAGCCAATAGCATTAATGTTCTACTGCATGATATTCGACTTTAAGGAATCTGTAACAGAATTTCCTAAGTGATTTCTCCACTAACAGGCATTATGTATTATTTAAAAAATCCTGTATTTACTGTTTATTAAGCCGTCTATCAGGAATATTTACATATATTCATAAGAATAAAGAAGAAAAATATTATGGTGCTATAGCCTTATGGGGCCTTGGTCTACCAAGCGACCGCTGCTCAGTACGAAGAACTGTACATTGCGTGGTTAGCGGAATGAATCCTATCCACATTTACACTTGAATGTTTTGACGGGTCCGCTATCTCACCTTTATCTCCTCATGTTCACCACCCCTAGCCGACGGGGTAGAGTAGGCCTACTTATAAAAATATATGGAGATATATGGAACTCAAAAGAGATGTTAAAAATATATGAATATCTCTCTTAACCTTTTCGATGTACCTCGTCATAGGCTACAAAAGAGAGATTCAAGCTACTTCATTGTTCTATTGAAAGTGTTAATAAACTGTCATTAGACCTAAAAAAATACCATTCAATACATTCAGTGTAGAAATACTTTGAATTTAGGAGATGTAATACATTAAAATCTCGTGTTATTCTAAGTAGCCTATGTGTATTTATGATTTATTTTCTTTGAAAATGACTGTTGTATCGTATGTAACGTACCTTATGGGTTTATAAATTCTATTCTTAGCTTAGTTATGTAGTAGTAGTAGTAGTAGTAGTAGTAGTAGTAGTAGTAGTAGGAGGAGGAGGAGGAGGATGAGGAGGAGGAGGAGGAGGAGGACGTTCTTCCGTGGGTTCTTCTTGTTTTTCCAATAGGTTTTCATTCTTTCCGAGAAGACTTGTTTACGTTCTGCCGACCACTTTGATCTGTACTGTTTCTGTTTTGGTAGCTCTGATGTAGCTTCCCAGTTGTTTGCTTTGTACCTAAATGATCTTTCTAGAATGTCTTTTGAACTTATGTTTACGTTTTTTAAGTGCTATAGAAGTTTTTTAAGTCAGGGCGTTGAGTTCTATAAGCGAGGTTACATAATCTATCATCCTTTTTGTCAATCGATTTTCTGGTGTCTAATCAGATGGTCGAAGAATTTCATTCGTCTTTTCCTAATGTCAATTTCGATATTTGAGAACATTCCTGTTGTTTTGATTGATTGTAACCTGTAACCTTCTTGGGTTTTGATGACTATTATTATTATTATTATTATTATCATTATTATTATTATTATTATTATTATTACTATGTGTTGTTGAAAAGTGACTTCGTAAATTAATATTGGAGTTTTTCTTTAAGGCTTACTGAATCAAATTGCTCCGAGAACACACTTGTTATTTGAAGTGCTTGTTTTACCACTGTGCCATTCAGCAGCGCGAACATCTACTAACAAGACGGCACTGTACGACTGTATGAACTGTGCTGCACTCTGCATGAGCAACATTGAAATAAAACGTCAAATGCGTAATGAAAACTACGTTTGCCAACCTATGACGTTCAGTAATGGCGACAAGCAAGCCTCAGAAATCCAGCAGCAGAAAAACTCTACATTGTACAGACTTCATAATAGACGCAGTTCTGTCTGATATAACATATTGCAAGGTTTATCCCGAAGCAAACGTTGATAAATACGATCATGAAGCTGCGTTCATCACTTATTCAAATCTCATACAGAAGTAACTAAGTATGTACAATAATACAAATGAGGGCATTGGTGCAAGAAAAAAGGCAAGTCTAAAATAACACTTCTTGAGAAAATTAAAAGAAAAGAGTGACTTGCAAACTTTTTGGAATGTTTGAAGACCAATTGCGCTGATTAATTTTTTAAGTTATGGAGTATTTCAAGGCTGCGGTGCAAAGCCAAGATAAGTTCACTTTTGGTCATAAACGAGGTGGAACATGCATAATATATTATATGAAGATGTGCATATTTTGGTGCATGAACCAGACTTGTATGGACTTATCTGTAGGAAATACGCCAAGTTACAAACATAGCTGTAGTTGTGTTTGGGGAAAGAATCTGCTTTGTTTATTTTTTACAACTGTTTGTTTACCTGCTTTAATGCGTGTTCATTTTTTCTAAACTGTGTGTTCTTATGCACCTTAAACACTAAAGTACCATATTGAAAATATATTGTGAAGTGAGTGGTTGTTTATTTAATGCAATGAGACTATGGTCAGTATAAATTTTTATTTTGTTGTCTGCACACTAAGCACCCAATCACTATGGAGCCCCCTTGAATCTTACGGATATAAAACATAAATTTTAGATTCTTGGTGCAAAAAAAGGACAAGTCCAATTACAAATATAGGCCTATTATATTTCCTTCAGGAAATACATACTTATTTCTGGTTCCTATCCTAGTATCCTAAGACATATAAGCTACACCAAATGGGGAATTCCGTAGGCCCACTATTATTCAATCTATTATGTTAGCGTTATGAATTTTGTGTATTATTTACCATATTGATACTCGTACCGAGCGACACTTGGTCACGTGGTTAGAGCTGCGTAGCTGCGAGCTTACATTCGGAAGATGGTGAGTTCGAATCCCACCGTCGACAGCGCAAGATTGTATTCCATGGTTTCCAATTTTCACACCAGACAAATGCAGGGGTTGTATCTCAATTAGGACCACGGCCGTTATTTTCCCAGTCCTAGCCCTTTCCAATCCTTGCATTGCCGAAAACCTTCGATGTATTACTGCGACGTTAAAATACTTGTAAAAGAATATAGACTACCAGGTGGCTTTCTACACGTAAGTTTCCCGCATGCGATCATGATGAAAGGGATGCCTAATTGCTCGTTTAAAAAGGAGCGCTATAATCTGCCATATTTCGGATGTGAAACACTTACTACACATGTTTTCTAACAGGATGCATTTCTAAACAAACCAAAAATGCAAAAAATAAAGTATAATAACTCGTTAATTTATACACGTACAAACATTTCACTCTGCCAAAAAAAGTTTCTTGCATGAGCCTTGAACGATTCAATAGGTCTTAAACTGCAAATCTGTTCGGCGAATACGTTATAGGTGGCAGGCGTCTATTTGGAAACTCCTGCTAATACCGTACATGAGCTTAAGCTGCATTCCGACAACATTCTGTGTATTCGTCATTGCTGAACACACCAACCATTGTCGATATATTAACAGCAACTGTAGTGCTGCTGCATCAAATACCAGCCTACCATTACGCGTTCGGAAACGAGGCTTACGCAAGGGGACGCATTAGACGTTTAGTGGTGAGGATCATGCAGCGAGCGGCCGTCCGGTTGTTATCTATTCGTATTCTGAAGTAATCTACATGCTATAGGTACCAGGGGGATGCAGGTATAGAAGGAAATAAAAAGGCAGATAAACTGGCCAGGAAAGGGGCAGAAACATATTTTGTAGGCCAGAACCTGTATGCAGGTTTTCCTATGGACAAGCCCGATACGACATAGGAATATGGTTACAAAAGAAACAAATGGAGAAATGGAAAAATACTCCAGGATGCAGGCTTGCAAAGGAACTGATAAAAGAACCACCTACATAGAATTGGAGTCATAAGAGACAATATGTGTATAAAATGCAATGAAGCAGAAGAATCATCTGAACACATACTTTTCGAATGTGAGGCACTGGGTAGAATCAGACTCTCCTCTCTAGGACTACGAGGTGAAGAGAGAGAAAAAATGCAAGAAGACCCAATAAGAAGATCCTGCATCTCTGTGAAGGGAGCAGATATATCTAGGTGAGGATGAAGGAAAAACATGGCAGCAAAATATCTTAGAGGTCAACGCTAATTAGGAGCTAATATTTATAGGCCCCATGAAGAAGAGAAGAATCTACATGCTGGCAGCAGTACCTCTGTGAAAAAGGTTATTAGAGATGTGCACATGGGAGACTCACAAGTAGAAAGTAAAACGCTGGCGGACCACCTGGTAGATATTGCTACCCTCAGAAACATGTCTTTATAAATTTACTGAGTTATACAGGTATTACGAGGGCTATAAATAAAGTAGTGGCAATATTGATACAACACAATATTTAATGAACTAACAAGTACAATTTCATTGAATTCCTTCAATGTAGTCACCCGCAAAGTATATTAACTTTTGCCAAAGTCGGGAAGCCGTAGCGGACCGTTGGCTAGGCGTTCTCTGTAAATGACATCGACGGAGCGCCCTACTGCGCGGAGTACAGATGCCATGTCACGAAATCGGTGACCTCGGAAGGGTTCCTTCAAATTCGCAAACAGTTCGAAGTCACAATGATTCATGTCTAGTGAATACGGAGGGTGTTCCAAGACTTCTCTGTGTCACCGCTGCAATAAGAGCTTGACAATGTTTGCGACATGACAACGTGCGTTGTCATGCAACACGACAGGGGGATGGGCTCGCAATACATGTGGACGTTTGAGCCACATAGCTGGACGCAGATGTTGCTCCAGAAATCGGCAATAATAGTCACTTTTGACGGTTTGTCTCTCAGGCACAGCATATGTAAGAATAACAAACACCCTATCATTAGTATGGCACAATCAGCATAAGTTTCACCCCACCAGCTTCCTGTTGAACTTTCTGCGAACGTGGCGAACCTGGGTGAGGCCTTTCATTTGAGTGATGCTTTAATTCAAGCTCGTGGGCTCGTGGCCACGTCTCATCAATGGCGACAATACGCTGCAGAAATGCGTCTCCTTCGTTGCGGTATCTGTCCAGCTTGATGCCAGCCAGTGCATGCCGGTGCCATTTCTGTACGTCGATAAGTTTACGTGGAATCCACAGAACGCAATTTTCCTCATGTTAAAACATTTCGTCACTATGTGCTATACACATTGATGACTGAGGCCAACCTCTACGGATAACTCCCGGGCAGTCCGTCGATAGTCTACGGAAACGATACCACTCACGATGTCAGTTTCTTCTTGAGGCATGAATGGCCGACCTTCGCGTTGCAAATCCCCAGTCTCATTCCGACCCGCACGAATCGCCTTGACCCGTCGTGCAACCGTCCTATACGGTAATGCATCCTCGCCACAGGCTTCACGTAATCCTCGATAACATTCTGATGGGCAGCTTCGATTTTAGTCCACGAATGCTGATCACCTTTTGAAAAGATACTTTAGAGCGGCGATATCGAAACTCCTCACTTCAACGCCACAGAATATGAAGTCTCTCAACTGGGTGCCCGTCAAATGCACACTACACATCGACAAGAGAACCATAGCTTCCAAATCTTATTTGCGCATGACCGATCTATTATTTGCGTTTAATGTTTCCACTGTAATATACGCCTAAAACGTTCGACTCCTTGGCTAAATGGACCGCGTAGAGGCCAGACGGACTACACAAAATTTCGATGCTACTTCCGGAATTTTAGCCTACCTGGTCATTTTTTTTTGACGTGGGAGCTGGGTTTCCGCTTTCGTCTCAATACACACCTGTTATGTTCACATACAATTCTCCGCACAACAACGTAAAATCGAATACATCTCTTCGCATAAGGTTGGAGTATGGAAAGGCATTAGGCATGGTCAAGCCTACGCGTCTCACTCCACAAGGCTGTGGCTAAAAGTGATGAAAGAATTAGACTAATATAAAGGTTTAAAAAAATACAAGATAAAATTTGAGGAACGAATTTGCAAAAAAAAAATCATTTTTCACTTTTCCAATGGCAAACTGTCAACTCTGCAATTGTTAGTGAAAGGGTATGATGGCCCATACGCTTTAATTAATTTGAGTTTTTAATAATAATAATAATAATAATAATAATAATAATAATAATAATAATAATAATGTTATTTCGTTTACATCCCACTAACTACTTTTACGGTTTTCGGAGACGCCGAGGTGCCGTAATTTAGTCCCTCAGGATTTCTTTTACGTACCAGTAAATCTACCTAGACGAGGCTTACGTATTTGAGCACCTTCAAAAACCACTGGGCTGCACCAGGATCGAACGTGCCGAGTTGAGGCCAGCGCCTCAACCGTCTGAGTCACTCAAGCCAGGCGAGATTTTCCTTAAAGTGGTCATTATAAAATTGCGAATATGTCATTTGTGCAATTTTGTGTTGCTATTTTATTTCAACTAGAGGCAAAGACGAGTGCGCCACATTAGCTTATTTGCTGTAGTTGCCTTAACTTTGATTACGAAGGTCTTACTGAAAATTTACCAACACCCCGTCTTTCATCGCTGCCGTGCTTATATTTGGCAGAGAGAAGAAACCTTCACTTGGTCTCGTTTGTCCACAACATCCTCCGTACAGACACGAAGTTATCTGAGAACGGATCTTGAATACTTGTCATTGCAAACAGTATGCCTGCAAGGTGAGAAACCTCTTTCCTGCCGAGCTTCCCAATTTATCGCACGACAAGTTACGGCAACTCATTCATACCTGCAACCATACGCTCCTGGAAATCCCTTCCGGTTGTAATTAGAGACATACAGTACATAGTAGAAATGTATTTAAAAAGAGATGTTGAAATGGTACATAGACTTAAGAAATTAATACATAATGTAATGTTTCTTTACAGTAACTCGCAGAAATTTACCTTCTTTTATAACTATTATGTGCTTAATTTCATAATTAATTCTATCTAATTGGGAACCTGACGCTGTAACTAAAATGTTGCACATATGACATGGTTCTGCATAACAACAGGCTTCATAGCCTGAGCCATGCTATATAAAATAAGTCAATAAAAAAATAGCCACACTACTTACCTTCTGTTAATTGGCCATCCTCAATAAAAACTAGCGAACGGTTCGCTTAATTTCGAGGAAATATACCAGCCAATGAGTTCTGTTATCGAAATCTCTACGTTAAAGATTCAGTGTGGATGGTTTTTTGAAAATTCCTCGAAATGTAGGTAAATAATTCATACTGACGAAAAGAGACTAATTTTTGTTACAATTGTATAATTCAAACATTTGATTCTATCTACATCAGGGAGATTGGGATGAAAACCTATTTAAAGAGAGAAAAGGGTAACGATATACTGAATCTTTCTTGACAAATCCAATCCAATGCATTAGTCCTTAGTACAGTAATTAAACAATGCAGCAACAAAATTCTGAAGTATTTTATAAAATACTTGGCGAAAATGAAAGCCTCCAAACGTAAAATTATTTAGCCAAAATTGCAACTGTCCCCCACCTTCCAAAAGGAAATATCTTTGTAACGAAGAGGGAAGATAACTGAATAAAAATAGGCTTCGAATATATTATGTTATATTTTCATGCTTCCCCTTCAAGAGATAATTAATAGTAATGAAAGTGGTGATTGTTGTCCCAAGGGTTATTAGGATTATTAGAGAGACTGAAGAAGCTCAACAAACTTATACAAACGTTATCAGTGTATAAAGGCAACCATTCTTTCCTGTCCTCAGCTCCTCGTTTCATTTCATAATGGAGACTTCTTGAAGGAATTTTATCCTCGGTCGTCTTCGGCCTTTCTTCCCCGGCACTCTTCTTTCCAGCATATTGGTAAGATAGGTATTTCGCCGCAAGTTGTGGCCTATGTGAGAAAATTATTATCTTATGCTACTTGTTTCACTTTCCAACAACACAGTGTTGTTTTGAACAATACTGTAAGACAGAAGAGCTAAAAGGGAATGTATGATTAAAGATAAATGAAACCAATCAGTAAGTCATGTGTGTTAACGTACGTGAATCGAGCTTATATGATCACTCATCCTTCCGACCTCCCACGCTAGAAGGGCTACAGTGAACCCCTTCACATTGGATGAAATTAAGCTTTTCTTAAAATATCTATTGTAAAGTTGATGATGATGATGATGATGATGATGCTAGTTTTTTAAAGGGGCCTAACATCTAAGGTCATTGGCTCCTAAGGTAAAGTAGCGAATATGTCGGGAATTAAGCCAGTTTTCAATTCTTCTGTCTGCAGTCATTAGTTACCACTACTTACCTGTTGAGTTAATGCTTAATGCGACATATTTTGAGATTTAGTACGGGAAAATGGCACATTGGAGAGTTTGACGCTTCAAATTTGGCGGCTAATTGAAAATGTATATGAAAATTAAAGTAACGAATAATCCTGACGTTCTTCCAACACATTTAAACTAAATCTACTCTGGTATTGTAAAGCCGCCCACCTGGAATGTAAGGTAAGAAGATACGATAAATTGAAGGGAAAACACTGCTGAGAAGGGCAGATTTATAATATCAGTTTGGAATTTTTTGCTATTCTGAACGGAAAGAAATTTCATATTTTATTTATTTAGTATGGTGACGATAGTAGTTAGAGGGTATGGATAGTTAGGCCCTATATCAACATGGGTCCGGAACTGTTTAATTGATGAGTTACCCGATTGTTAAAAATGATTTAGAGCATTCCGATATGCTGCACTTGTCAGCAGGAATTATGTGACACTCTAGTTAAATACAAATTTTTAAACGTATAAATATCAAGGTATAACAGTAAGTACCACAAACTGGTCCTCTCCTTTATTTTCTTTAAGTGCAAAGGATAAAGTATGAAAGAAACAGTAATTACTTTTTATCAATAACTTACGCCCTTTAAAAATTTTAGGCATTTTTGTTTATTTACCATCCCTGCAATCCCGTTTTCAGTGATTTCCGAACTGTTCTTACTCGTTTGTTATAACTGTTCTATTTTATAACCTGATTTGACGTTCGTTAACACAAGAAGCACAGAAGTGTGTCCAAGGTACTACAAATGAGGTTTTCTCCTACAGTTACTTTGAATACGAAGGGGAAAATTATGAACAATGTGTATTTTTCTTCGTTCTTTTACTTCTAGCTTTCTGATACCATACGCTGATATTACTCCATTAATGATTTGTGATCATTTGTTACATAATTCCAGATCTTTGGGATCTATGGTACAGCACATAAACCAGCATTACTTTCTGTTATCTCTCTTGTTACACACATGTTCATAAAAAACAGAACACCTTGAAAAACTAGAGACAGGAAGTTCACATTCGCACGACATGTTCATTAGTATGTTCTGCAGAAACGATTAGCATTTCAGTCACCCAGGTTCAGCATGTGTCCTGTTGCCTAGTAGGCACTGGGTCCTCCATGGGCACTGATTACTTGTTCCATGCGTGATGGCATCGTCGCGTATAAGGCGCAAACGGCGTCCTGGGGTATAGCCAACCATGCTGCATTCACCTGATCTACAATGCATCTTTCGTGGTTGGCATGAGGTCAGAGCGCCGCACCCCTCGTTTCACTATGTCCCACACATTTTATATTGGCGATAAGTCCGGCGATCGGGCGGGCCAGGGAAACATTCTGACATCCTGTGACAACAAGAAGGCAATGTTCATGCAGCAATATGTGGTCGCCTATTGCCCTGCTGAAATATGACGTCTGGAGTGTCGTGCAGGAAGGTTATGGCTACGGGTCGCAGGATGTCATTCACGTAGGTCAGACTGGTCACAGTGCCCTGGACACGCACCAGCTGTGATTTGTTGTTGTACCCAATTGCACCCCCACACCATAAGACCTTGAGTTGGCGCTGTATGTCTTGTGCGAATTCAGTTAATGTGATGCCTCTCCCTCTGTCTGTGGCAAACCCAAATGCGGACATCATTTTCAAACAAACAGTACCTGGATTTATCCGAAAACACTATATGCTGCCATTCCTGACCCCAGTGGCGTAGTTCCACCTACTGCAGTCTAGCATGTTTATGAATATTTGTCAAGGCTATATGGAGAAGTGGATGTCGCGCCGGTAACCCAGACTGTAATAAACGGCGACGGACTGTCACTCCTAATAGTGTACGATGTGTTGCACTGTTCCACTGCTGCGCCAGAGCCAAGGAGGACGCAGATCTGCCCTGTAATGCAGTTCGGATGAGGTGTCGATCTTCTCGAGGGTTGTACTGGTTGGAGAGACCAGACCCATCTCGTCGCGTTCTACGGCCTTCTGTGAACCGTTCTGTACACACCCGTTGCACTGCCGACACACTTCGTCCCACAAGAGCAACAATATCCCGGATGGATGCATCACGTTCCCTCATGCCAATAATGCGCCTTCATCCAAATTTACTCATTTGACGGTACGGTTCTCGCATACATCTGAAAGGCATCCTGCACGTCTGCTCAAGTCACACTTATCCATTGCCTTCCATTTATAGCGACAAAAAGAGTCGCATGCACATTTTACCAGTCGGTGGAGGTGTGCAGAGATATCGGTGTGGACCTTGAACTGAGGGCCGACATGGTTCATATGCTAATCATTTCTTTAAAACATACTAATGCGCATATCCTGTGAATATGAATTTCTTATCTCTAGTCTTTCAAGGTGTTCTGGTTTTTATGATCATGAGTGTATTTATTTCATTCTTATCTTAGTACATTCACTCAATACGATGAGGAAATGCAGTAAAAACTATACGAGTTGACTTTTTAGGCTGGTATGAGAGATGTTGAATAATACGTTTCTTATCATATGATAGCAATGTTTGTAAATGAAGACCTCCCCGGGATAAGGACTGAAATTCATATAACCGCGTGTATTATTCAATTTAATAAGCCTGTCATCTATCTTAAATGGGATACAATCTTTACAGCGCAATATATAGTCTGGTATGGTGTAGAATGAGATTTCCACTTTCTGATGTTTGCTGTTACAATATGAAGGTGATCGAAGTATGAGGAGAGATATATGCGTTTCAGACTGATACGTGTAATAGGTTCTTCATCTTCAGTAAGAAACGCAATGGGGAAACTACTGCACTTCCCACTCTCAAAATATGGCCGCTGTTCAAAGCCCGCCAATGTACGTAGGATATTTGGAATTTTGGAGTGGAAAATCAAATCATGACACTGTGGTTTTCACGTACGGCTGGAAGTCGCCATGGATTGTGATTTCAAGGTTATCAGTCATGTTAGACTGAAAAATTGTTTGACTCACATAATAACTGAATCACAACTTAAGCCTAGAAGTGTCGAGTGATTTTTCCCAAATTCCAGGCCTTTTACCTATGCGTTGCACATTTATTTTTTAAACAAATTGAATAACACTTAGGTAGAGAAACGTTAGACATGCATCACACCATGTTACACAGAAAACTTTATTTAACATGCTCGTATTAATATTATATAATTTACTTACTTATCTGGCAATCATCAGGCAATCAACTTTTTGAAAAACTAAATAAGTTTCTGTTTTCCGTATTTTCAACTTCACCATTAATTAAAAAACGCTCATGTTTAAAAGTCACACTATACAAAACACGAACAAATGTTTCTAGTTTCTAAAAATATATTCTCAAAGTTAAACACAAAAACAAAAGGAATTAAATGCTCCGAACGGCACACAGTTCCGTCAACCGCCGAGTACTCGGGGAGTTTTCCTGCCAGGCCTCGTAATTCATAGTCATTTACTGCTAGTGATGAATGTGTGATGAAAGACTTCAAGCTTTGTCTTCAATGTCTTACTTGCTACAATAGCGTAAGTGAAAGATACATTATCTTATATGTGATGAAGCGAATGCATGTACTATGTGTGGCGCATGCAACGTTGGCATTCTGGTGATGATATATTGCGTCGCAAGCGCGTCGTTTGGCAGTTCTAGGGTTAACAGTACAAAACAGGGCAGAAGAGCAAACAGTAAACACTACCCACGTTGTAATAGCATATAACAGGTTGGCAAACTGTGTATCGCATTTGCAACTATACTTTCTCACTTTCATGTAATATACTGCCGCTTCCTTTCCCGCCTCCCACGATATTTGCAAACGCGCGGAAAATTAAGGTGTATGTATAATTTTAAGATTCTGGGACGAACACAATTGAAATGTACAAGAGTTCACGCATATCTCGTCAGTAAAATAACTGTTGATGGATTCTCGAAATATGGTTTATTCTAGAATTTACTTGGAATGACATGTATTGCCATTATACATAATATTACTAGCCTTCACTCCACTACCCCTCTCGCAGAACAGTCTTGCGGGTTGCAGACTGAAAGTGTTTCAAAGCCTCGCCGAAATAAGGATGTAAGCAACAAATTTTCGAAAAGTGAGATTTCAGGGAAAATAGGGTGTATCAGCACGCCTCTATGCTGTGGTGTCATATTATGCCTTACTTTTGAACTTCAGGCTGGTTTACAGCCAACATAACTTTGTCCTCAGTGGCGTAAGTTTGAAACATCAGTCCATCCTCTCTCGTGAAAAATTACTATTGGTTACATCCTTATTAGGGGGAGATCTTCAATTATTGAGTCAGTTCCGGGAAGATAACATGATTTCTACCTGCTGACTTTGAGCCAATCTCCTACCAGCAAATGAAGCAGTGGAAGACCGTCATTACTCCGTGACCAAAAACAGGCGCAAATAAATGAAGAAGACCTGAACGTGACCTTAGCTGAGTCAGAAGTCACCTTTAGAACGTACAACTTGCACATTAACTCTGCATTAGTAGCGTGCTATCTGAGAGATACACGATGGTGATTATTTCTTGTAACTTGAGCTTGCTTCAGGCTAGAAGCCCTTCCCCCCCTCCTAGCTTCCTGTCTTGGAAGTGATGACTTGTGACCATGCAATACAAATATCACGAACTGCTGCCAGCTTTATCTCACAGATACGAAGCGAGTAAATATGTAGGTATTCTTGTTTATCTCTAATGCATTTGAATTGCTGTGAATTCGTTCATTATTGTTTGTGCTAGTGCTTACAGCTCGATATCTTTGAAAATAAAAGCGAAGATGAAGATGATTTGTAAAACTGTATTGTGTTCAGTGAGTTCATAGACTAATCAGTAACGGTACGATCTAAGGATCCTGCAGACTGTGAAAAGGAACAATCAGATAATCAGTTTAATTGTTTCAAATATGCCAGTGTGCTTCCACAACATTTCAATGTATATGTTATAAATAAGCCTGTAAAGTGCATTGCAAGTTGGTTTCTGTCTGCCAAAATTTATATAGGTTTTGTGTAGATGTACTTAATGTACTGTGTGTATTTCTCAAAACCGACGCGAGCACTGATGCTACTTTTAGGACGCGTCTAATGCAGCCCTAATAAATTGAAAAAGTCTTCTTTGTAGCCATTTCAACAGATGAACACTCTGAAATGTATAGAAGTTCACACATATCTTGGCATTAAACAACTGTTGATGGTTTCTTGAAATATGTTATTATCCTAACATCTACCTGGAATGAAACTTGATGGATAACAATGTAAAATCACACACACACACACATACACCTTGGCTACTGAGTATCAGTAGCCTAGAGATGTGTTTTCTATAGTCTAGGATTCGATCCCGTTTAACGTTCTTTAAAAATAAAACAATAATATTTGTTTTTAACATATTCTATTTACTCTCAAACAAAAGATACATACATAATAACATGGTTCGCTTAGGATCCCATATGATACAATGGACAGTTCTTGAAGGAAAATATGTTTTCGTTTTTAACAAGCCCCAAACAGTCATGCGTAACTGCTGATTACCTCAAGACTTCGAACAATATATCACACTCGGAATCGGAGTCACAGTTCGTATCATTCGAATTCACTGAAATTCTCAGGAGACACGTGGTTGTTAAATTTACTTGTTTAAGGTAAATCCTTAAACTTATACCAATAGATTGTAGGTCCTTGATAAATTTAACATACAGACGACATACAACGTTCTTATCAACAGATCTTAAAAACCCTGTCTTATATCACCATAATGTTTTTGTTTATTTCAAATAAGCAAGAAGCAATTCCATTTTTCTGTAACGTGATTGAGAATATATAATTAATGGTAACGACTTGTAAATACGTATAAATTGGTCTTCCTCTATATTCAGAATGTTCGGTACCAAACAAGAACCTACATTTTAAGAGAGGTTCATTGTCTTACTGATGGGCACTCATAAATCGATGGCCTTATGCCAAACTGAACCAAGTGATATTTTTTAAAATAAGTTTTTAACACTGATAAGTGAGTGAAAGCTTATGTCAGAGAGAAATATGCGTTATTTATATTGCAATATAGGGAAATGAATTACAGTTGAAGGATGACCACGCTAATTCAGATAATTATTGTTATAATTATTATTTTACAATTAGCGATACGTGGCACCGACACAGATAGCATAGGTATTATGGCGACGATGGAACAGGAAAGTGCTAGGAGTGAGCAGGAAGCGACCGTGGCCTTAATTAAGGTACTGCCACAGAATTTGCCTGGCGTGATAATGGCCTCCGACAGTGGGTGTTCGAACCCGTTATCTTCCGAATGCAAGCTGATGGCTTCGCGACCCTAACCGCATGACCAACTCACTCGGTAAATGCGGAGGTTCAGTGATAAAAGTACATTGACTTTACTGTGTTCAGTGACTTTACAAAACATACTTTAATATTGATCAGAATTGTTTTATGTTTGTATGCATTATTCATTGCGTTGATAGGAATTACAGTATCAATGAGTGTCCCTATAAGAACAGTCATTAAGGACATTCTTTTTTTTGCTAGGGGCTGTACGTCGCACCGACAGAGATAGGTCTTATGGCGACGATGGGATAGGAAAGGCCTAGGCCGTGGCCTTAATTAAGGTACAGCCCCAGCATTTGCCTGGTGTGAAAATGGGAAACCACGGAAAACCATTTTCAGGGCTGCCGATAGTGGGATTCGAACCTACTATCTCCCGGATGCAAGCTCACAGCCGCGCGCCTCTACGCGCACGGCCAACTCGCCCAGTAAAGGACATTTAATAATAATGACATTGCTTTTAATCATAATTATGTTTCTGGATTTACGACCCACTAAGTATTTTCACGGTTTTCGGAGACGCCGATGTGCTGGAATTTAGTACCACTGGAATTCTTTTACGTGCCAGAAAATCTACTGAAACGAGGCTTGCGTATTTGAGCAACTACAAATACCATGGTAATGAGCCAGAATCGAACCTGCTAAGTTAGGGTCAGGAGGTCAGCGCCTCAACCGCCTGAGCAACTTATCCCGGCACACATTACTTATTCAGCAGTGCTGTACATTTTATGCTACCGTATTGCTTCGTAATTTATGTGCAGAGTTAGGATGTAATTTAGTATGAGTAACCGAATTACGTGTTCCGAATGGTCCGACTCGTTTGCGTACTGGTCAGTGCACTTCCCTTCGGTTCAGAGGGTCCGTGTTTAGATTCCCAGTTGAGTCGGGGATTTTAACCTTCATTGATTAATTCCAATGCCGCGGGGGCTGGGCGTTTGTGCTGTCCTCAACATCCCTGCAACTTACACACCACACATGACACTATCCTCCACGACAATAACACGCAGTTACCTACACTTTGCAGTTGCCTCCCACCCTCATCTGAGGGTCTGCCTTACAAGCGCTGCACTCGGCTAGAAATAGCCACATGAAATTATTTATTTCATACTTGTGCCGAATACACTTTCAGTAATTTTCGCATGTACTCGTTTTACAAAAGTTAATTTTCACCACCGAGTGAATGGTTTGTATCACTGACCTATCAGCTTGCAGAATCACACTGTCGGCAGCAGCCCTGAAGATGTCTTTCCGTGGTTTTCCATTTAAAAACAGGGTAAATGATGGGGCTGTACCTTAACTAAGGCAGCGGTTGCTTCCTTCCTATTCATATCCCATCGTCTCCATAAGACCCATCTGTGTCAGTGCGACATAAAGCAAAGTGTAAAAGAAAGAAAACGTATTTTCTACTCGTAATTTACTTCATAGTTTCATTCTAATATTCGTTACATTCTAACAATCGACGTACATCGCACGGAAACAGAAACGGGGGAATAGTAAGTAGTGATGAAGGATTTTTTTCTTTGACATAACTGTGTCTTATGGCTGGGGGTCATCCGAAAATGTGTGTAACGTAACGCGAAAAAATGTGTGACGGAAATGTTACCATAGCAAACGTGCAGGCAGTGACGTAAGGTATGCATGGATGATCAGACTGTGTTACCTAGTAACCGTGCAGGCAGTGACGTAAGGCCACGGCCGCTTCCTTCCCATTCCTAGGCCTTTCCTATCCCATCGTCGCCATAAGACCTAACTGTGTCGGTGCGAATTAAAGCAAATAGCTTCTGTTCTGTTCTGTGAAGTATTTGTAACTTGTATAAGAATCTTTCTGATTACTTATTGTTAAATTAATTTGTAATCATAACTGAGTAAAATATTTCTCAAGGAACTGTAATTCGTCCGAGTCTTTTTCTCACGCTTCCTATCAATGATTATTTGTGTGGAATACTGAAGTTCAATACCATAAAAAATAATTACAATCAAATATTTTTATTGTTAGCAAAGTGGTCCACAAGTTAAGTTAGTAGAAGAAGGAGAATAAATATTCTTCTAAGAATGCAGCCGAGCAATGTGTTCTTATTCTAATTAACTAAGTTGCAGCAATGTGCCAAATTATCAGTGGTGCCTCGTGCTGAATTATGTTGTTGGTTCTGCTCTGTATAACAGCCAAATCTAAATTCCTACTGCATACGGGAAGTGCCAGATGAGCTCGTGTGCATCCATCCTCCAACCCTGCAGAAACGCTTTACTCCACGTACTATCTATCAGCTTTGAAGTTCAATAATACAGAAAAATTACAGGTAAACATACGTCTCAATTTATAAGACCCCGATTAAGAAGGACTTCGACGATATGAATAACTGACTTGTACAAAAAAAGTTAAAAAGTTACAAAATATAAAGTCTTCCGCTTATCGAAAAAATGCTCAAGCACTAGCCGTGCTGCAAGGCAAGCAGATCGTACAGAACCTTATGGGTGACTGTTAGCCACCTATCGGAGGAAGTTGTAGTTAAAGTGTGCTCTCATGGTTTCAACCAAATGTTCTGTCGTTCACAGATCGAATCAAGGATGCCACACAACCAGTATCTGAATGGGTACCGATCTTTGGCTTGATAACACCACACAATAGGAAGGATGTGTTCACTCATCCCTGTATGTTATATCTTTCATATTGACGGTTCTGCAGCTCCATAAATCGAACTAAGCCACGCCTGCAAAGTATTCTAAGTTTTCCTCGAAATAATTCTAATATCACTTGGTACTCTTCAGGATAAGACCATCCAGATAAGATAAATGAGAAAAGAAATATCGGTGGCAGTAACATACGAGTAAATGAGCATCTTCTCACTGTAGTTATCAAAAATGTATATCTTCGAGGATACATTTAAGTTATTTCTCTTTATAGATATATTTAATGCTACAGCTCTGATGTGGAAATGAAAGTTCCTGGCAGTCGAAGAAATCCTGCGAAGGGTGACAACACTACCTCAATATGGCCGCCATACGTCTGAATGCCTCGTCGTTGTTTTGGTCGTGGTCACTGTTGACGCCGGGGAGGCTGTTGATGCCGACGTCGTAGGTGCTACAACTGTCGACTTCGCTGCCGACGTTTTAGCTACGGGAGTCGCAGGGCGCTTTTCTGAGTCCGAATCGCCATCGGTGTCGAACTTCCTAGACTCCCTAGACTCCTCCTCTTCCTCCCGAGGTCTAGATACGTCCAGAGGCATTACTGACGCCCCGCGCGATTGCAACTGCATGGCTAGCTCAGCGTTGTGCAGGTGATTCGCCGCAGGAGCGTACAAGTGCGAGTAGAGCCACTGGGAGGTCGGAGGTAGGAGTGGTGCATTGAGGAAGAAGGCCGCAGCCGCTGCGGCGCTGCTGAAGTACGCTGAGTGTGGATGGTGCGAAGCTGAAGGGTGATGGTGGAGAAGTGGGTGCTGGTGTAATGGATGGTGAGGGAACCGTGGAGAAGCGGATACTGGGGCAACTGTTGCTGGTGGGGACGATGACGACGACGATGAAGGGGGTGCTGGTGTGACTTCGGTTAGGGTAGGACCGCTTTCTTCATGCGGAACGCTGGGCGGAGATGGTTTGTGTGGTGTTGGGCGTCGGGTTATTGCAGGTGAACTTCGTCTCGGTGCAGTGGTTAGCAGACCTACTGGACTGGCTGGTGGTCGAGTATCATGTGGCACTGGGCTCTTACCACCGTGGTTCGTCACATTGATGCTGATTGGCCCCAGCGTCTCAGCAGGTGAACGCCCGTGATGATCCGAGACTGAAACATAAACATAAACTGTTAGGTGTCTCATATGGAATCACTCAAACTACAAATGTATACAGGGTATTTCAGAACTATACAGCCAAAACGTCAGGGATCCTCATCGTGTTATGTTAAGAACGATGGTGCAATCGGATTGGCGGAGAATTTTCTTTTCGAGAAAATGAGATTACAGTAGAACCCCGCTTATCCGAAACCCGGCTTAACCGAAATGCTCTGGCAAAATTTTATTTTAATGTTTTGTTTTTACCCTCTCGTTCTTAGCCGCCGATATTAGTATTTCTCTTGCTATATATGCTGAGAGCTACTGTGCTAACCCTATTTTTATATTATGACTTATGCCAGAATGCACGTGTAATATAAAACAAAACAGTTTCTTGCCCTCTAATTCGTTCCATGATACATTTTTTTCTTGAACAAGCAGGAATTACTACTATTATCACTGTATTATTATTATTAAGATTATTATTATTACTGTATTATTCGTCATGAATATTATGCAGACGACTCCGACTTTGACAATAGCAGTTCTGAGAATTGAATTGCAGCAGATGATGGATTTAATGCATTGGATGTAGGATTGATTTAGATTTTTTGCTATAATACAGAACCACACGCTTTAATTACACTACTGTAATAAAATTACTGTATACAATATTCAGTGCAGAAGTAACAAAAAAAATTGTTTCATTATTTCAGATTGCTTTGCGCTTTGTTGAAAAAAGCAATGAATCTACACCAGCTGATGTAATGTTGATTAAACGGTGGTGGGACATAGCTGCACGACAGCGCTGCACCAAGAAAATTCAGAAGAAAATCACTGATTGTATACAATGAGTGACATTATCTAAACATTTTAATGTTAATATACAGTATGCACCTTTGCTTAACAGAGTTTATGCATTTTTATTTCAACATTTAACTTTTGAAAATATTTGCCATGTTGCAGCTATTATTTTGAGTGTCATCTGAAAGAACGCGTCAACCGAAGTGGCTCTGCCCGCTTTATTTCGGATAAACGGGGTTCTACTGTACTTCGTTACTTCTGGGTGCGCGGTTTAAATTGATGAACTAGCCGTGTTTGCTATGCCCGATTGCCACACGCTGTTTGTTGCTGTGCGTCAGAGGAGGGAAAGAAAGGGAGAGGAAATGGGAAGTGGGAGACAGAGGTAATGCTTAGTGAGAATGCACAAGTCTCTCGCATAGTCACTTTCCAGCCCCAGGATACAAGCAGTGTACACTTTGTACAGCACAATTAGACTACTATACGAACTCCATAGAGAGAGAGAAGATGAATTTTTACCAAGAAGAGAGGCAGCTTTCCACGTCGTTCGCGACACACCACACATCTTGAACAGAGTCCACTACTATACCGCTGTGAACTGTGCATCAAAGAATGAGGGGACCTATTGAACAACTACTGTAATCAAACGTGTTTTTTTTTTTGCTAGTTGCTTTACGTCGCACCAACACAGATAGGTCTTATGGCGATGATGGGACAGGGAAGGGCTAGGAGTGGGAAAGAAGCGGCCGTGGAATTAATTAAGTTACAGCCCCAGCATTTGCCTGGTGTGAAAATGGGAAACCACGGAAAACCATTTTCAGGGCTTCCGACAGTGGGGTTCGAACCTGCTATCTCCCGAATACTGGATACTGACCGCACTTAAGCGACTGCAGCTATCGAGCTAATCAAACGATTGGTCGTATTGTTCCCTTCATTCACTATCTCAGTAAATTTACAATATTGTGAGTGAAGGAATACACAATCGTTGAGTGGCAGCGTTGCATCTTCGAGCAAGTTAAAAAACAAAAAATGTTACTGCGACCAACGAGAGGCGAAATGATCTGGTACATTCCCTGACTGACAAGTGTGTATTCATTACAGTGTGTTCTTGTACTGTGTGTGCAGTTTACTGTTGTTTAATAAACTAACTGTCGATATTGATTGTAAGAGACAAGGACGTTCCTGAGCGAGTCGAAAGAGGAAACTTGTGAATACGCGCGGAGCATTATCTCTGTCTCCGTCATACACCCCATCCCACCTCCCTTCCCTTCTCTTCTGTGAATCACGGCAGCGGTTTGTGCTCTGGCATAACAAACACAGCGAGTTCGACAATTTGAATCGCGCGCCCGGATGTGAAAAAGTAACCTTATTTTCTCGTAAAGAAATATTTTCTCCGCCAATCCGATGGCACCATTGTGTTGAAGAGCATCCCTGATTCGAAACAGACTTTCAACGTATTATGTCGTGTTACGTACATGTAGTACGTGTTGAAGAGATGTTAAGTACAGAACAAAAATGGCCAGCCGGACACCAGTGGGATCCGAACCCACAACCTCCCGATTTCGCGTCGATTGCTCTACCAATTGAGCTATGGTGGCCTAGGCCATCTTTGTTCTGTTTGAAAGGATCTGAGCTACAGGTCTGGCACTGCTGCTAACACACTGTAGAGTGCGTTTAAGTCGCCCGTTGTGGGGCATGTCAATGAATATTGAAATTTCACGACCGCATTGTAATCGAAACAGACTTTCAACGTATTAGGTCGTGTTACTGGTGTCCGGCTGGCCATTTTTGTTCTGTACTTAACATCTCTTCAACACGTACTACATGTACGTAACACGACCTAATACGTTGAAAGTCTGTTTCGATTACAATGCGGTCGTGAAATTTCAATATTCAGCATCCCTGATTGTTTTCGGTATAGTTTTGATTATTATGATAATGCTTTTTGTTTAAAGGGGATCTAACATGTAAGTCATCGACCCCTAATTATACGAAATGAGACGATATGTAGTGGCAATATAAAATTCTGAAATTCATCCTGTGACCAGAATTCAAATCTTGATGATGAAGAATGAATAGATGAATATTAATGTAAACTAATAAGCGTATCAAAATCACAATACTAAAGTTACAAATAATTCCAAAATCAATTCGCTCACTATAGTTCAAAAAGACGACGGTGAACAAGAATTATGAACTTAAAACAATCAGTGGATCCGACCCACAGTGCCCCACCTTGCCAGAAATAACTTAACTCAGTAGGATATAGTGACCAACGGGCTGCTTACCAAGCACAATACTGAATATATGACGCGTGTTGTCTAAAGTGGTCCAAAATCCAAGTCAACCGTCCCTCACAATTGTACTAGTAAATTTGAACCATGGTATTTCTCATGTAGCGGTACTAAACACAAGTAACGTAGATTCAAGGTGTCCCTCACATTGTGGTCCTACTTACAAGTAATGTACCACGGACAGGTAGGCCTATAGCAGACCTATGGTGTTTCTCACATAATGGCGCCACTTATACGTAAAAGAAACCCATGGTGTTCCTCACATAGTGACATTAATCACAGACTAGTTCTATTTCGTGGTGTTCCTCACATATTGGGTACTAATCACAGGCAACGCAGACCCATGGCCTCGCTCATATACTGCTACTAATCACAGGCAAAGCCCAGACCCGTAGTGTACCTCGAAACGCAGACCCATGATGTCCACAACCAGATGCTGGAACACCCCAGTGAGGATAGTCCCTTTTGTTTTCCTCCTTGGGGTGTTCCAACTGAACCTGGACAGAGGGGAGCCTCCGCCATAGTGGCAGATATTATAGACGGGTACTGTAAATCCATAGGGATCCACCCACGGACCCATGGTATTCCTTACATACTGGTATTAATCGCAAGAAAAGTCGACTAGTGGTGTTCCTCGCATGCTGGTACTAATCACAGGTAATCCCATAGTTATAATGGCATCATCCCTAGGTTGCCCCTTTTAGTCATCTCTTACGAGACAAGCAGCGTATACCGTGGGTGTATTCTTCGTCAGCGTCCCTCACCCACAAGGGTTTAGAGGGAGAGAAGGGATCAGACACCTCAAAAAATGAAGGTATGGGAAAAGCAAAGACAAGGGCCACAAAGGGCGTGAAAATGAAAGACTCCCCAGGCACCGAATGCTCTAATACAGTCGGGGTCGAAAAATAACAAGAGTTTACCAAGGAAGGTCTGAAAGGATAGATGAAAGTGAGGAGCCAGGCACAAGAAAATGGAAGCAATCCCAGGACTCAGCTAAAGGCCACGCTTCCAAATTGAGAGACCGCTTTTAGTCGCCATTTATGACAGGCAGGGCATACCGTGGGTGTATTATTCGTCTGCGTCCCCACTCACAGGGGGCGTATAGTTCTGATACACTGTGTGTACACAAGGGTACGTATGGAAATACACTGCAGGTTACAAAGTTATACCTTGGACAACATTTCGCACCAATTATTCGATTATAAATCAGCTCAACCCCAGAATCCGATTACCATCAATATGTAGTCAAAGAGTCCTACAATTTATTGGACACAGTATGCGACGTGGGGGTGACAGCATAGAAAAACTTATAAGTTTTAGAAATGTTCGCGGTGGGCGAGCTCCCATTCGATGGTTGAACATTATCAAAAATGTAATTGGGTTGAACATCTTTGGTGCAGCACATCTGGCCGAGGACCGCAAGAGTTGGAGACAGTAGCCTCCTCAGAAATCTTGATCCTCAAAATTATGGGAACTATAAGAGAGAGAGAAACAAACTTACAAGGAATAGCAGGAATATAGTAGTTTCTCTAGATGTTAGTGGGAGATGGTGGCACAATCCAAGTTGATGATGTGTTTATTAGTCACCAAGGGTCCGGATCTATGGCTAAGTGTTTATCGTGCTTGCCTTTGGTCACATGGTTTCTGAGTTCGATTCCCGGCAGGGTCCGGAATTTAAACCATAATTGGTTAACCTTCTCCTGGCACTGGGACTGGGTGTATATAGCGTCTTCATCATCATTTCACCCTTATCACGACACGCACGTCGCCTACGGGAGTCAAATCAGAAGACCAGCACTAGGCCTCTCTGGAAGCCACACGACATTTCATTTCAGTCCCCAAGGATAGTTTGAAAGCTTAGAAAGTAAACTGTCATTAAATAGCTTCCGGGGCTCTTGCGTATAGAGAAGCGGAAGGAGAAAGAAAGAAAGGAAAGAACGTACCCCAAGAAAGAGCAGAGAGTCACACGTTCCTGCCTGGCTGGCATGTGATCCTCTCCACTACCACGTAATAATGCTAGCACACATGCGCAACTTTGTTTTGAAAATGGTGGTGTTGCTCGTCCCGTGTGTGTCCGAAGAGCAGTACGCTGTAGAGCATTATTTTTGGAGAGCAAAAGGGCTCCATTGAAAATAAATCTATGAGGAAATGTATCCAGTTAACGGTGAGAAATGCTTCACCAGCAAAGCAGTGCCAAAACAGATGGATATATTCTTATAAGAACTTGAGAATATCAGCAAAGACCTGAACGTCTCGTTCAGGTTGCAGCAGAAGCAACTAAGTGGCAGAAGGAAGAGGTGTTTATTGTCGGATTACGAACGATACAAAGTATCTAAACTATAACAGGATGTTTTGATGGTCTATCCAACGGTATAATGAATGATCGCGATATTGTAGATTTCAAAGTAATGTGCTGACGTTGGACACTCCGATAAATGACTGAAGAACGCAAAATGCATCGGGCATGTGTGTCAGGTTTATACAAAATATCATGCAGTACTCTAATGAAGGTGAAAGCATACAAAAGAGGATTGTTGTTAAGGCATAATCGTACGTGAATCAAGGTCTGCTTCCGTGCAATGGATTCATCTTCCTCGCCTTCAACGTTGAACGTTCATTACTTCAACTCTTACCTATCAAGAAGGGACATGGTAGATTTTTAACCTGTCAACGAACAAATTCACTGTCCGTATTCAAAAGTTTTAGGATTTAAATGTCACTTGGTTATATTATACAACGTCACATTCTAGGCCAGCTTATGCCTTGAACAGTTTCGGGTCTCTAACAGGTAAAATTAGTCATTCAAAACGTGATATCCTAAGTACGAATATTCTGTTATACCTGATGGTTGTGACTAAAGAGGAAGTGCAGCTAGGCAACCATCCTCTCCTTACATTAATCAGAAAAAGTGGAAGAGACCCGACCTCAAAAGAAATAGAAAGGGGTGGAAGAATCCGTAGGCCTCAGAAAGCCAATACCATCAAGGTCCGAAGGGAATAAGAGTTGATTATGGAAGGTCAGACAAGAAATATAAAAGTGAGTAATCTGGAAAAAGAGAATGGATATTTCAGACTCAGAAAGAAGCCCATTGGTCATCAAAGCACCACCCAAATTTGTGAGCCGATCGGTATTAACCATTTCTGCTGCCTCGTACAATACACAGGGAATAACTAATATAGGGTCAAGTCTTGTAAAACGGCCATATTTCGTTCTTTCAAATCTACCGCCTTCCTATCTGGTGGGAAACCCACCAGAATGTGTTAAAAGCATTGCCATACTTGTTCGGATTCCGTTGAGTTGCCTGCTATTGCCATATGTCTGTTTTGTGCTTTTCTACGAGAGAATATATAACATCCACATTCTAAAGGTAAGTCTGACGGAGCCATTTCTATTTTCCGTGTGTGTGAAATATAGTTCACTGTAGCAGTATGAGTTTTAAATTATAAAAGGTGAACATTGCCTGTTAAAGCATGGCCTTCGGTGAAGAGAAGCGTAGTTTCATTACGGTAGATTAGCGCTGCCATCTGTGAAATAGATCGTGAATTTTTTGGAAGTGTATGGTCTTGTAACACGGCCGGCAACATGGCAGCTGTACCAACTATGCCCTACGCCTTCTGTACCAAGGAAGAAAAATACATGCAGAAGTCAAAAAGCCACAATTTTGACTTCCCCACAACACATAAGAGAACGAAGAGCAAAGAAAATGGCGAAAATGAACCCGAAACCGAAGAAAGGATCCGCACGAAACACTGATGATAGCAGGTGTGGATATTATGATGGACTCTTCAGCGAAGACCACGACGGGCAAGTCTGGGTGTGTTGTGTGAAGTGCACTATGTGGTGTCATGAGAAATGTGCAAATGCACATGGTTTAAAAGATTTTGTGTGTGAAAAGTGTTCATAAACAGAATTTTCCATAGACGGCCATCTTACAAGACTGTCTTCTAATACGGCCATTTTGCAACGATCCTAAATAAGTTCAAGTAAATTCATCTATAATACAGTTGTTTTGAATTCCTGCATACTAAACATTTAGTAGTTATGTACCTTTCATTTCCACTTAAATTTGTCTTTGTACTCCTTTTCACCTTCGAATAAAATATACGAATATACTTTGGTGGCCGTATTTGAGAACCTGGCCCTATTATACTTTATCTTGCCCGTATTCAAGGGGCTCGCTTACGACGTGGTATGAAGGGCACAATGTCTGAAAGATAATGATGCAACTTTCATTTTTAATTTAACGAGATTTCTTCTGATTATTATATGTCTACAAGAATATTTTATCACTACTTTAGAAACAGATAGGTATATGATTATTTTAAGGTAGGGACACGTGTCCCTGTCTTATACTTAACCAGTGATTACATGAGTAACATAAAATAAAATGCTGAAACAAATTACTAATATACAGTGCTATCTTCCTCTATATAAAAAATTGCATATACTACACAATATGAAATAATTGGACAGTTTGCTACTTAAGTACAATAATAAAATACCTACGAAAAAATTAAAATATGAGAAATTAAAATAATAATAATAATAATAATAATAATAATAATAATAATAATAATAATAATAATAATAATAATAATAACAATCAATGTAACAATGGAATTTGGATGAAAAAGAAATCACATTAATTCTATCAAGTTACAGAAAAAATCACAGATAGAATCAGGAAAAGGGGATTGCAATGTTATGGTCACTTATATAGAATGGCTAAGAACAAGCTCACAAAGAAAATTTTAAACTTAGTCTTATCAATGGAAAATCACACTAACTGGATAAAAGGAATCAGTGAAGACATAAATGAAATTGGCATTAATAAAGAAACCATTCAAGATAGAATAAAATTGAGAACCTTAATTAACAAACACAAATTTTCTGTAAATTCCACCCGAATAAATACAGACTGGACTGAACAACGTAAAAAGAAACACAGTTAGAGAATGAAGAGATATTGAGAAGAAGAAAAACCAGAAAAAATGGTAATAAGTTTAAACGACCTCCTTAGATGGGCATAACGAATCAAAAAAGTAATACTAGTCTAATAATAATATTGAGAACAAGCATTGTGACTTGTGAGATTTTCCGGAATTAAAAATGGACAACTGATGAAAAGTGGTCCCATTAATGCCTTGCTCGACATAGCTAGCAAAAGAAAACCTACCGGATCAATCGAAAATTGAACAAATACCAGAATGTATAGTGAAACTTATCGTGGTCCCTTTTGCGAGTAACAAACAACAACAATAATAATAGAGAAAACTCTACTCTTATTTACAATATAATTTTGAACAGGCCTACCAAAAATTTCTCTCATTGTGAGAAGTCTTAGCAACCATGTCACAACTCTGAATGAAAAATATTCAAAATAAGGATCGGGATAAAGTCTACTTAAAATAGGAACAAAAGCTGAGTAGTCTACTACTACTTACTTTCACTCGTAATAATAATAATTATTATTATTATTATTATTATTATTATTATTATTATTATTCTAAGAAGAACCGGGCGAGTTGGCCGTGCGCGTAGAGGCGCGCGGCTGTGAGCTTGCATCCGGGAGATAGTAGGTTCGAATCTCACTATCGGCAGCCCTGAAGATGGTTTTCCGTGGTTTCCCATTTTCACACCAGGCAAATGCTGGGGCTGTACCTTAATTAAGGCCACGGCCGCTTCCTTCCAACTCCTAGGCCTTTCCCATCCCATCGTCGCCATAAGACCTATCTGTGTCGGTGCGACGTAAAGCCCCTAGTAAAAAAAAAATTCTAAGAAGAAGGAAAAGAAGAAGAAGCAGCTTCCATTATTTGTTATTCCTCTCACTTCATGCGGAAGGAGATTACATTCACCACTGGCCACAACAGTGACATAATTGTTGGAGGCTGAAGATTCATGCTTAAAAATAGCTATCAGTGTTGTGTTCAGCGCTAAGGAAAGAGAAGTACCTAAATAAAACTACTTTCCTTCCCCTACTATACTAAGTTCTGATGGCATACAATATTTACACAAAATCTCCATCTTCTGGTATGGACTACAGGAAGTTTGTTTTCTTCACTAACAACTCGTTTCCCTCTTCATAATTCATACTCACTTGAGGACAGTCTGGTCGGTGAGCCGAGTCCCGGTTCGTGTCCCGCCAGCGCCAGCATGTGGGGCAGGGGAGGTGGGTGAAGACCAGGAGGAGGCCCGCAGTGGGCCGGTAAGTAGTGGTGAGGGTAACCACCTCCGTGACCGCGACCAAACCAGTGGGGCTCCATCCCTAGGTGATGAGCGATTCCTGCAAGGAAGTACGAGTTTTGTTTTACAATTGTGACACTTTCAAAAGAGCACGTATAACATTACAGTACATATAGTGTTTATAGTACAAAAGACGAAGTCATTTTTAAACACTGGATACACTTAGTTATTTACAGCTAAGGAATATTCGTCACAGTCAACGTTTGGATGATGAGGTCGACCTACAAAAATACTCCGACTGAGGCTTTCTGGTGAGTGAATGCGAATTTAAAGGTTGTAACAAGTTAGAATACGAACTTATTGAAGCATGTAACAAGTATAGCTCATCCTGCACAATGGTTATGCTATGGGTGTTGCATACATATAAAGGGTACGGGCAATCAGAACCCCTAGAATTCATGTTACTCCCGCTACACAATGGCAAAACAGGCTAGACGACGATATTATTCCTAATAACCAAATGAGTTTGCATTCTAACCTATTACTGCTTAAACATCCGAAGTCGACTAACGAGTAGTTTTCTGACGCAGATAAGAGCATCATACGGTCGCGAACGGTCCAGTCGAGTAGGCGCCCACTGTGCATCAGTCATCGAGTGTCGATCTAGATCACAAGATCAGAGGTAGAAGTACTAATAAGAAGAAAAAGAACGTCAAGGTCTTGAGAGGAGTCAACCTCGACACTAACCACTATCTCTCGCTATTAAAGACCAACCTGCAACCCTTGAGGAGAGCACCCAGAACACCAAAGGTCTCGAGGATACGTAAGTTCAAAACCTAATGACTGAGCAATGAGGATTGTAACTTGCAGACCACCCTTGAGAGGAATGCACAGAAACAAGGGTGGCCTACTCCACTAAAGATTCCAATGGATGCCGCTCAAGAAACCATCCCTGCTTCATCCAGCAAACGCAAGCAGTACTGGTGGACCACAGAGTGCGATCAGGCTATAGAGGAAAGGCGCAGAGCCTGGATCAAATAGAGCAGCGCAAGGATGAAGCACAACCATCAGGCTTTCATTGCGCAAAGGGAAACAACAGCGAGCATCGTCCGTAAAACGAAGAGGAACTACAACAGCTCTCAAATACAACAGGCAGAAGAAGACTTCAGGAGAAACATTTCAAGAGATCTCTACAATGGACTCAAGAAACAGACTACCTCATACACGGCCCCCACCCTGCATCTCCGAGGGCCAGATGGGAAGCTGCACATGAACAACAGAGACTGCACCAACACTTTTTCCGAGTACTTCCAGAAACTCCTCAACGCAGAAGAGCCCAAAGGGAGACTGACCTTCTCCGAGCCCACTGTCAGGAACCAGGTCTCTGTACCATCCAACAGGGAAGAAATAGAGGAGATAATCAAAGGCCTCAAGAACAACAAGGCCCCAGGTGAAGATGATATAGTTTCACAGATGTGGAAGCATGTAGACTAACAGTCCCTGCGGAGTATCACCCAGATCATCCAAGACATAGGGATAACAGATGTCTTGCCAGAGGGACGGAGCTCAGCCGTGATTCATTCACTACACAAACAGGGAAGTAAGATCGACCTAAACAACTACAGAGGCACCTCCCTGTTGCTTGTAACCTACATGAACTTCCCTACAGCCCTGCTAACTAGAGTAATCGAACAGCTGGACTCCCAACTATGTGAATACCAGGCTGGTTTAAGCATCAGTAGGTCCTGCTCGGAGCAGATACAAAACCTCAAGACCATCCTCATATATAGGAGACGAGGAGGACACCCCTGGACAGCCATTATGGTGGATTTCCAAAAGGCATACGATTCAGTAGATATACAGACCCTCTTCTCTACCCTGTTGGAACTAGGCCTAAATGAGAAGATAGCCAGACTGATCCAAGCTACCTTGACATACACTACCTCCAAAATAAAGTTCAGGTGAGCTTTCTGAGAGCTTTCTCATCCAGGCAGGAGTCAGATGGCGAGATGATCTCTCTTACATCCTTTTCAACTGAGTACTAGAGAAGATCATCAGGGAATGGACTGCCACATTCCCATCAGAAGCAGGACTGAAGCTTGGGTACAAGAAAGACAACCTCAGTGTACCCTGTCTAGCCTTTGCTGATTATCTCACCCTCTTGGCCAACAGCATGGAAGAGGCTACTCACCAACTACAGCGCCTCTACAGTATTGCAGCAAAAACCGGCGTGAAGGTCAACCTACGGAAGACTGGGTTTATTACGAATATAAAGCAGGGCACTAGGAAACAACACCATAAGTAAAGTTCCTGCAGTCAAGTACTTAAAAGAATGGATATCAGCAACAAGCGAGAGCGAAATTGGCTATAGACACCAGGTGCGCCAAGTTAGAGAGGGCCTGTTATTCCTGTAAAAGCATCTACACCTCCAAGTACCTCCCCAAGAACCTAAAGCTGAAAGACTACAACTCTGTAGTAAGACCCACTGTACTCTACGCCTCCGAGTGCCCCCTTGATGAATCGAAAGGGCCCACTCAGGAAACTAGAACTTAAAGAGAGGGCGATCTTGAGGAGGATACTAGGACCCATAAGACAGGAGGATGGCGCCTACAGGATCAGGCACAACAACGAGCTCTACGAACATCAGGAACACATAGTCACATGTATGAGTAAAGGCGACTGACATTCTACGGACACATGGGCCTCCTGAAACCCTGCAGACTCACCAACAGAATCCTCACAGTGACAAGTAGGGGTAAGGCTTCCAAGACCAAGTGGATCAACTCAGTAAAATCAGACCTAGAGGAACTACAGATCCCATTAGACACCATAGAGAATCGATCTTAGTACCGACGGGCCAACCTTCAGGGAGTCTTCCCATTGTCCCTCACAAGCAAATAGAGTACAGGGACCACCAGACCTAAGTGGACGGATGGAAGGAAGGAGGCACACAGCCAGAAAATGAAAGCATATTAGGCCAAGAAAAAGCAGAAGAGCTTAGCTAAAAGTTATGACGAGACCCATGGTCCCAAGTAGGCCAAAACGAACCAAATAATAATAAGAATTATAATAATAATAACAATAATAATAATAATAATAATAATAATAATAATAATAATAATAATAATAATAATAATAATAATAATAATAATAATGCTGGTTGTACGACCCACCAACTACTTTGAAGGTTTACTGAAACGCCAAGGTGTCAGAATGTTGTCCCATAGAAGTACTATTAATTGCCAGGCTGACGTATTTGAGCACCTCCAAATACAACGGACCGAGCCAGGATCGAAACTGCCAACTTGGACTCAGAAAACCAGCACCTTAGCCGTCCCAGCTGATCAGCCCGCCGACACATTTCATGTTTAGCCGACAAAATTAACTAAACTGTGGCATTCATCCTTCTGCAGACGGGCATTTCTCAACCGCCTGAAAGACCAAAAATTTAACGTCGAACATGACACGTAGGTAGCCTAAGTGGCATCAAGTCAAAATGTCTGCACACAGTAGCTGAAGCCACTTTTTAATAGAAATTGTATTTATCGAACAAACGTCACGTTAATCGATTCGTTTCTTACTTGGCTTTGCTTTTGGCACCGAGAATAGAGTAGAATAATAAATAATTTATACAGTATGGTCGACAACAGGTTAACAGAATGGATCAGGAAATATCTTTGGAACAAGAAGTCAACAACAATCTGGATTCATGAATTCAAGAAAGATTTGGGAAGGAACAGTATAGGAGCAGAAACAGCAAAGGAGAGAGAGATTTCTTTAGAAAGAAATTGTTAAAAATGGAAGTATAAAGTCGGAAGGAAAAGAATACGGGCTCAAACTGGTCCGAGGGGAGGAACGGGAGACATAGTGAGAAGATGAAGGAGTACCGGAGGAAGAAGAAGGATCAACAAAGAACAAAGCATTGAAATTGGCATGTGGTCCCCAGAAGACCCTAACGGAGAAATAAAAAGGAAGGATGGAAGGAAAGAAAGAAAGAAAGAAGGAAAGAAAGAAAGAATAATAATAATAATAATAATAATAATAATAATAATAATAATAATAATAACAAAATAAAGTACATGTTATGTCACAAACATGTTTCAGACAAAGTCTGCCCAGAAATGGGCAGCAACAATTATTATTATTATTATTATTATTATTATTATTATTATTATTATTATTATTATTATTATTATTATTATTATTATTATTTAGGTTTCCACTACCCACTATGATTTTTTGTCCGATACGAAGCGACAGGACAGAAAAGATTAAGTGTACGATTATTACTCCTTCAGACTGAATTCACTCCTTGAAATTGCCATATGGAAAATCAGAGGATTTTATATCGAACGAGCAAATTAATCGGTACTTTAAAGTCTACAAAGTGTCATTCATGTAGGCCTAAGGGATATCTTAGTATTTTCCACTTCCGTCACGTGATGCAATGCAAACCATCAGCATACTAATTCACCTCCAGCAAGTGAGTTTATTTTGTTATTATATCATTTCATTCTTCAATGAATCTCCTACGTAGGCTATAATTTATATGCATTGTATTGTTTTATCACTGAATGTGGAAATTTTGCAACTACATGGGGTCAATAAACTTAATGATCTTCTTCTACCTTCCAATAAGGCCTGCTAAGGACCACTTGGCAGTTTCATTTCAATTCTTCATACTCTTCTCTTCCGTCCCTTCCAATATTCTTTCATCCTTTCACTATGCTGTTTCTTTCTGTCATCGGACCACTTCGCACCAGGTTTCGTGTTCAGTCTTCCTTGGAATCATTCCATACTAATTACCCTATTTCTAAAAATCTCTTTCCATAGTTCCTTCTTCTTTTTTTTTGCTAGGGGCTTTACGTCGCACCGACACAGATAGGTCTTATGGCGACGATGGGAGAGGAAAGGCCTAGGAGTTGGAAGGAAGCGGCCGTGGCCTTAATTAAGGTACAGCCCCAGCATTTGCCTGGTATGAAAATGGGAAACCACGGAAAACCATTTTCAGGGCTGCCGATAGTGGGATTCGAACCTACTATCTCCCGGATGCAAGCTCACAGCCGCGCGCCTCTACACGCACGGCCAACTCGCCCGGTAGTACCTTCTTCTAACACATTATGTTTTCTGAGACTTTCTTTACTTCTTGAATCCAGCTAGTTGCTGCCTTTTTGTCCCAAAAGGTACTTGAAAAATCCTTTTTGTTAATCTGGAATCATCCGTTCTGTAAATATGTCCCAAAAAATGAATCTCCTTTTTCTTATGGTTTCTGTTACGTTTTCTATGTTCCTGTATATTTCATCATTAGATCGTAATTTCTATACTTCTATTGTTTTCACAGGCCCTAAGATTTTTCTCATGATTCTCCTTTCTAGTACCTCAAGTTTATCTATTCAAACTAAATCAACAATATTGAATCACATTATAATGTTTTACATTGCTCCTTTTAGAACCAAATATATTTTAGAAGGCTGCGTTTAAAAGACCAGATGTTTACCAGGCAGTTGTTGTGGAAATATTCGAACCGGCTTTGCCATATTTTTAATTTCGCCAATTACAGGATTTATCTATTATTATTTTTGCAAAATCCGTCATTGTATGTAATTGTTAGGAGAGACAATGAAAAATGGCAGTGTTTAATACTTTAGAGGATATTTCCCTGAATATCTCCATGTTTTCGTATTCTTGTTACAATAATATATTCCTAAGATACGCTTGTAATAGCTACGAAATAAATAAATAAATAAATAAATAAATAAATAAATAAATAAATAAATAAATAAATAAATAAATGCATTATTTAAAAAAGATTTACAAAAATTTTATATTCTGCGATTGATTTTACGTCGTAAGGTTCTATGGCGACAATGGGGTAGGAAATAGCTAGGACCGTGCAGAAAGCAACCGTGATCATAGCATTTACCAGTGTGAAAATGGTACACCACACAAATGCATGTTGAGGGTTGCCGATAGTAGGGGTCGATCCCTTTATTTTCACGCCCTTCGTGGACCGTCCCTTTCTTCTACCGTTTCTTCGTTCATAGAAGTGTCAGACGTTTTCATTTTCCTTCTGATTGTTGCCCAGTTCTACTTCCTCTTAAAACAATAATCACCACCACTACCACACTTCGTTGCATAGAAACGTGTTTAATTTAAAATGTGCAATGAATATGAGAAAAGTAATATCAAAATTATATTTTCTTTTATAAACTGCTTTAAGTTGGTCGTACACTGTAACGAGTCTTTGCTGAAACATATTGTATGTTTCGTTCTTATCGCAGAAACACTCAATTTTCAAGAGAATTTTCAAACACAAATGCTGCTTTATTTACAGTAATACCTGCATATAATCTACTTCTTTAAGTAGCATTTTGGGTTATTGTTAATAAAAAAATCACCCCTATAATAGTTATGTCTCTTCAGTGACGTGGGGACCTAATTCGGTCGAATTTGGACCTAAAAATGCCATAGCTATGGGTTTCTTTCTTACTGTACATCGTTTGGTGCTTTCCTTTAATAGTAAGAAACGGAGCACGGACTTTTAGGCTGCAATACATTTCAAACCAAACTTCATGAAGCGAGTAAAATGTATACTCTATTCCGCACAACCGTAATGCTATGAGATTGCATAAATATTAGGGGTACATCTTATTACAGACCATAGAATGTATGTTACCCTCGCTACATTACAGATGAACGTGTTAGACAACACTTCTTACTAACCAAATTAGTTTGTATTCTCCCCCACTGCTGCCTAAAAATACCGGTGTAGTAATAGAAAAATAAACAAACCAACCCCACGGCCAAAGCCTACCATGTGATCGCTGCACAGTCGGAAGGCCTGCAGATTACTAGGTGATGCATTGTCAGCGCGACGAATCCTCCCGGCCGTTATTTTTTGTTTTCTAGTCCGAAGCCGCTATGTTATCGCCAGATAGCTGCTACTATGATGAGTAGACCTCGAATCAACCCTCAGCTCAAGGTAGAATTCCTGACCTGGCCAGGAGTCGAACCCGTGGCCCTACAGGTAAGAGGTGGGATAGCTATCCATGGGTGGCGAGTCTTATAAAAGCTGGCGAGGAAATACTTCATCTGTCGTAGGACACAAAGAATATTGCCTGAGACTCACCTTTTCTGCCCCTAGCCGCCTGTCCTTTCACGCCAACTTGCAAGGAGTTTTTTCACTCGGCTAAATGTCGGTGTCGCAGTAAAGGCGCCGCCCTTTAGGGAAGAAAGGGTTTCTGAAGCAAGATAATTACTCATCTTGTTCCACTCAGGGTCATGTGACGAGGGAGAAGGGCACTGTGGCTGCTATGTTGGTGAACTTACTAAGATGTAACGCAGGTTACCTCACTCCAAGGGGGCACATGGTCAGGCGACACTCTTGAGTTCACCAGTACCTTGAATCGACCGTAAAGACACCGAAGAACAGCACAAAAAATGTTCAAAATTGTCATGGTCGAATTAAAAAATAGTAATGATTACAGTGACGTTTTAGCCTCCGCAGTTCAGATGGCATCGCGCCGGTCTCACACACTTGGTTCCGTGGTTCAAATCCCCGTTCCTTCAAATACCACAGAACTGAGCCAGGATCGAACCTGCCAAGTTGGGGTCAGAAGGCCAGCGCCTCAACTGTCTGAACCACTCAGACCGCCTCGTCAGTTGAAATACCATTTCCATTTTTTCTCGCTTGCTCCTTAATCGCATTCTTTTCCGACCCATTGTCGTGTAAGCACTTAACTCTCGTTATTTTTTGTCTTATTATTATTATTATTATTATTATTATTATTATTATTATTATTACCGATAAAGTATCGCAGTAAACTGAGTTGTCGGTAGAAATTTAAACAATGTGGAGAACCATGAAGGTTAATGAACGTAGATTTTCGTGGCTCATTGTCATTCAATATATAAATAAATAAATAGAAATAATATATATTATATCTAGATTAAACTGTCTGCAGATAGAGACCAACACAGCACAGCGCGATGACCCCTCAATCCAGTTAGCAGGGTGCCGTAAAAAAAAGGGGTCGTGATTCCACGTTCCGACACAGAGCTGAAATGGTTTCGAGAAGTGAGGTTGGACTTGAGGATGGGGATTCCGGATGATTACATCATGGACAGAAATCGATTTAGAATGCCTATACTTACTATCAGCATCATACCTTCATATGTTTTGCCCTGATGAATGCCCATGAAACTTGGCTGATTGCTTGACTTTTTTGTTAAGACGCATTAGTCTAATATAAAGCGGCTTTGCTCCAGGTATAATATTTAATTTATTAATTTAAGCCATAAATGCTGTAACAGTGCCAATAATCATAGAGTGCTATAGTCTTATTCTAAAGAAGTAGTAGCTTCAGCATTCACAATCTGCAATCACTCAGCTACAAAGAACCTCAAAAAGTAGTCCTATCAGCCACTTTTCATCTCGTTCGGAAGTTTTGGGAGGTAGAACATCCACTTTATTACTCCACTGCATGAATGATCAGTAGTTGTTTGAGAGTGTAGATAGATAGATAGATAGATAGATAGATAGATAGATAGATAGATAGATAGATAGATAGATAGATAGATAGATAGATAGATAGATAGAAACTTTGGCTCGGAAACCTTAGCTTTGCTTACTTCAAAAATAAACATTAATTTATGAAATAATTAGAGTTCATCCCGCTAGAGGGAGCAATTAAACCGATGACCGAGACATCTAATAGTTGAAGCACAAAGTATCTTGTAGTACAATAGTTCAAGTTTGTTTATATAGATAGCCTTATAGGAGGCGCGCAGTTTAACTGGCTGGGGAAGTTGGAACCCCGGTACAAGTTTGCCCGAGCAAAAGTTGTCGGTTTAGGCACATGGAAAGTCTACCATTGCCTGGTATTGCGGTGAGCAACATGTGTGTATGCATAATTATGTACAGTGCATTTTCCTTGCACTGTATATGATACCGAAGATGTACACAATACCAATTGTAACATCGTGAAATATTGTGATAAAATGAAGATGAAAATATTAACTTATTTTTCGACATTAACACTAGGTACATAACAATCTTAATTTTAATATACAAGAAAAACTTAAATATTGTATGGTCTTAAAATCTTATTAATAACATTCTACGCTGTTATGCATCGTACTGTAATATTGTAGGCGTACGATTATATGAATATCGTTGTGATTCTCCCAGGTCTGCAACGAAATCGTAACTCATCCCATCCAGCATCAACAGAATATTTAAGATAGCTTGGCTCTTTGCAGCCTTAAGTCATACGAACGGGACAAAGAACTCGGCGACGCTTATTCATAAATCATTCGTTGTTCTTTTACAGAGAAGCACTTCCGTTGTCGGGGGAAGTAATGTATGCCCGATATTTGGGTCCAGTTAGATGTTTTATGTATGCCAAGCTCTCTGGGACTGCTTTTATAGCGCCTAACGCTAGAGGGCTCATATGGGGGAGGACAAGCCAGATCTTGGTATCTGCTGTCTTTTAATGCATATGAATCCTCTCCATATCACCACTAGCACCACTTTAACTTGCTACATACAAATATAAATCACGCTGCCTTTAATATACTACCGACTGGATTTTCCATAGTGGGGATATTCAGTAAGATATTTCCATACAATGTCAATAACCTTGAGAAAAAGTATTCAAATTAATGTTATTCATAGGCCTACCGATAGATAAACACAAAAACTACGAATGCAAGGAAGAAACTCCTATTATTATTATTATTATTATTATTATTATTATTATTATTATTATTATTATTATTATTATTATTATTATTATTATTATTATTATGATTATTATCATTATTATTATTATTATTCCCGATTTAGAAAGCCAATAATAACGACCGAGAGGATATTCGTTGTGCTCACTATCACTACACGACACCTCGTAATCTGCAGGCCTTCGGGCTGAGCAGTGGACGCTTGGTAGGCAAAGGCACTTCGAGGCTGTTGTGCCATCGTATCAGTAGATCGTAATGTACTGCTTCACGTCCTTCGTGAGTTTGATTTAGATAACAAATCTCTCACGGTATCAAACAGACATTGATAGATACCTCATCTCTAGTTAACATTCTCAGAACCATTTCAGATAAAATCGGGTCTAAGACAAGGGGAATGCCATTCATCACTGCTGTTTAATTGTACCCTGGAAAAGTTTATGAGAGACTGGAGATCAAGAATGACGGAAAGGTAATGTGGAATAGGTGCGATCATATTTTTGACTGCCTAGCTTTGGCGGATAATGCAGTACTCCTAGCTGACAATATACACTTAGCCGGAAAACACGTAGAGGAATAACAAAATGTGGTTGCCACACCTGGTTCAAGAACATCATTCAAAATAATTGCATATATGGACTCAGAGAAAACAGATCTCATAGACAGAATTGAAAACAAATTTACAAATTTGAGGGAATCCACTGTGTTCAGAAATTCCAGTACCTAGGAGAAATTCTCACTCCGAATGGTAATGCGAAAGAAGCTACAAATAGCAGGATGGGAAAGATGTAAATGGCTTTCAGACTATGTTATGAAACTTATAAATCCAAGTCCATATCCATCGAAGCAAAATTAAAACATTATTGTACGGTGGTCAGAGCATAGTGTCTGTATGTGGCTGAAGCCATGACGAAAGTAACGGACCCAGTCACTGAAAGAAGGAAAAGAGTTTTATTAGGTCCAAAGAAGTCACTATATTCAAAACCTATGTTCCCAGAACATTATGAAAAAGCTGAGATGAAAAGAATACAATCATTTTATGGGCACATTGAGAGGATGAATCCAAAGAGACTGGCTCACATGATACTTAGTCTACAAGAAAATTGTAAGGCACCACCTGTATGGCTTCAGGAGGTTCACAAACATTTGGAAGACGTAGGAATCCAGGAGGAAGATATGCAGGAAAGAACAACCTTGAGGAATAAAATATTGTGGGAAAGAAGGATGCATCAGAGAAACTCGCCAAGTCACGCATCATCTCGATTGAAGAGCGACGAAGGAGAAGTCAAAGACTTATGAACATTGTGGCTACTCCAACCACTACTCTTATACCTTGCACCCACCTATCGAGCGGTCAGTGCCAAGTTCTCCCGGTAACTCAATTTCTTCTCAGGGTATTCTATCTGTCGCTCATAAAATCTGTGATTTTATATGGGTTTGTTTTTTACGTGGTTTCGGAAGAGAATCGGTCTGTTGAGATGTACATCATGGGAATACCTATACGCTCAAGTAAGGACCTGTGGCCGAAAACCTCAAAAAGAATCTCTTTCTTTTTGTCAAACTCATCAATTACTTATATCTACAAAACTTATTAGCTAACTTACAAACTAGCCGTTATCCAAAAGGAACTCAAAACACAGGCACTTTCTAAAAGAAAAATATAAGAAAATTTATTGAATAAATCATGTTCAATGTAAGTCAATGTGAATTCTGGGTAGTATTATCTTAATAATATTTAAGCATAAAGGATTAGAGTCAGCGCTGGCTCAAATAAAAATAAAATAATTAAGCTTTAAATTATTTACATTCTTTCTCATTTAATGTTCAAGTTGATATTAGTTATTTACTTCTATATTCGTAGCCATGTTCCGAAGTGTATTTGATTTACTCAAATTATATTGAAGAGATCACTGAGCAATTACGGTCTCCATATAAATACTCGTTGTGAATACCGTCACGATAATTATATTAATTATTCTCACCACATTTAAGTCATCTCACTGTGATAAAAATGGATGGTTTGCTAAATTGAAACGTAATAAAAATTAAATGGGATAAAGTCAGATTGCGAATGTAAATCTGATCATATCTTTACGTATGTATTTCCTAAACAAACTCTTGCGTGAGTGTGAAATCGTAAAACTGCTCTCCAAATTTTCCATTCATAAATCTGAACTCTGATTATTTGGTCACTCATCTTGAATACGCATAAATAACAACTTACGGGCTAAGACAATACCTCCCTAGAGCCTACGACATATGGCTCCTAACTAACCATTATCATATTCTTTATATTTAAAACACTTCAATTGAAATCATATCTGAGTGAAAAGAAATGAACATCTATCTAACTGTTCAAGTAGTTTCCGATCCACATACTCCTCCACCAACGGCTCAATGTGCTTTAGCTATCTTCTATAACTCGATATCTCTCATGTGTACGAGCTACTCAACTCGTATGGACAGTACAGAATGAAATTAATACGTATTATACTGAAACGTCACCGCACCAAAGAATATCACATGTATACTTAGTCATGAGCCTAGTAAACCGTATATTAAAGAACTCTCTTATACTCGGTACATGCCATTTACCAATGTCAGATAAAAACTGTCACGATTCACAATTCTACCATAATACATGTCAATCTTACCTTAAAATGATCATCTGCGCGATGTTCACACTTTGACATATTCTTTCCATATGGCACAGAAACTCACCTCATGCAAATCTAACACAACGTTTCCTCGGCGAATAGCAATTCTTTCTCTTACCGCAGAATATAAACAAACATCTGTATTTCAAGTATTCCTCAATATGCTCCAAGAAATAACCACATTTCAACACCATTCCAATATACATTAACAAACCACTGGCATACATATTGCCGTACGCATATAGCCGATTACACCCAAGACTATATGCCAAACATTTTAGAATTGCCTTGTAATAAACGCATTTTAATAACCTCTTATCTTAAAAACAGCAGTTTGAGTTCAATGCCCTCTTTCTATGAAGAAAGGAATACGTAACTTAACTATATTCATCAGTGTCGCGCAGGTAAATTCGTGACGTAATCTTTGTACAGGTAAACGAGATTAATCGAAGTTTCACTAGTTATATAGACTCACTGCTATTTAGGTCTACACAAGTAACACTTCTTTCATTTACTCATGCTAGTTTCTACTGTATGTATGCAAGTGCGGTACCCTGTATATGATATAATAGAATTCTAATTCTACACTGCCATCATATCTTATAGCCTTAAATATCTCACACTTCACTTTATGTTTCACACACGTTCTTAATTAATTCATAAATATCACCAATTAATCAGCACATGCCGAAGTTAGAGTGAGGGTGTAGATTGCAAGAAACTACTCTACTAAAAACATGTATGGGCTTAGCTCGTCAGATGCTATGTTTGGTCTGGTTGTCGCTCCATTCCTTGGTTGTGGTTAGACCCTCTGTTAGGATCTGGATCTCCGGTTGGATAACGTCTTCCCGCTCATCATCTGGTCCTCTGGCTGGCCAGTGCTCATCCTCATCATCCGGTCCTCTGGCTGGCCGGTGCTCATCCCCAGTTCAGTCCATCATGTAGATTTAGCAAGCAGTCATCATTCCAAATCTGCAGTCAGCGTAGAAAATTCCTTTTGCGGAGCAATCAGTCATGATATATTCCATAGTTCTACTGCTATTCTAAACGACGAGGTTTTCTTCGGTTGGAATAAGTTCTCCGTATATAGATATTAAGTTTATAACCACAGGGGTAACTTTCTTCTCATACGAAATTATCGGTTCTGCAATATGGTGAGTCCTTTTTCTTCAATCGTAGAGTGGTTGATCACCGGATCTAAGTCAGACGTATCTCACCACAAATTATTTATTTCTATAATATCTCGTCTTTTTTTATAACATACGCCGGTGAATTATTTTATCAGATGTTATCGCCGATTGTAAAACAGTCAATATCTTCCTCAGGAGTTTAAGATAATCTTCAGATGTAAAGCTTCGCTTGTATTTGCGTCTTACTTCTGCAGTTGAAATTTTTAGAGTATATCTTTAAACAATCAGTCCGCTGCTATATTTTTTAAAACAATTCAAAATGAGCCTCTACTGTCCTGCAGTGTCTTCCAAATCAGTCCGTTCCGTGACGTGCATGGTCTCCTATATGCCGTATTAATAAGAAGTTCATTGCCTTAATAGATCGCATGGGCCATACCTTCCTACGCCGCCATTTTGTAAATGGTCTACGAGATGCGAACGGGCACAACCTTCATATCTTCCACACAATATAAATAACATTTGTTTGAGCGCCAGTTGCTTTTTTAAGAAAAACAACAAAATTTGGTAGAGCATACCTCTTATATCAATTATCTCAAGGCGTGAGGTGATAAACTCACATATCTTGCAATATACAGGGATACGGATCAGGACAATATTAAATTACTGTTGCATTTCCACAATTGAGGATTGTACATGGAGCTGGAATCACTTATTATAATTAAAATAAAACTGAGTTTATGACTATAATTTACGTCACAATGAACAATCATTGACGTCTTTTAATTTAAAATATATATATAGTGAGATTTGCGATACTAATAAAAGGAAAATTTAATCTAAACAAGAAAAGCTATTGGCATGAACTTGAAGTGAGATGTGATATCGCCGCTGATTACATTCTTCTTCATGTTATGAATGCATAACATGTCTGATGCTTTAATTACCTGATGTCTGCATACACCGCTGTTGAACTTGAAATTCATGGGAAAACCTATGAGCTGAAGTCGGGAGCCGTCTGCTGTTATCTTCTTATATAACAAGGAGTTGGCCTACATACCATGTGCGCGTGTAGAGAGCTCCAATGTAATTACGTCCACTCAATATATTATAAGTAATTGGAAAATATTATTGAAACATCTTGTGAAGTCCATCCTCACAAGAAGATGATGTTTCTTTATAAGCATAGTACCCGCCTCTGCTCGGATACAACCACCACTTGTAGACCTCCTCGATTATTACAAGACCTCTTGAAAACACAACTCTTAGCTCTGACCATCACTCTAAGACCACTTCTTCCATTTGATACATCTGACTGTTACATATGATCTGAACGATATGATCTGAATACCTCTCACCACCGTTGCATCGACTTTTATAACCTCGCGATGACGACTCATCTCCCTACTCTCTGTTCATCCCTTCCACTTCAACATACAGTAGCTGGCGAATACTGACACTTGGTCGCAATCACGTGCCCACGCACTGATGTCATCAGTCAAGTGTTGTCTAAGCGTGCCCAAGCGGATTGCAGATGACTAAGTTTCATGCGTCACCGGGAATTCTACTTGCACACAACATTCTCAGTTAAACATAGCCTCGATTGCAAAATACTATGCCAGCTCATCTAGCCAGAGTTACAAGCCACAGCCTGACTGTATGAAACCAACAAATCTCACTTACTACAATACAGAATAATTACAAACAAATTTCACTTAACCTATGATTAAATACAATAATATGCGTGATGCCTAATTATTACAGTCTAAATGATGAGAAACAGAATATAAAATCTAATGAATCGGGTTAATAATAATAATAATAATAATAATAATAATAATAATAATAATAATAATAAATACTGAATGGAATATGTAACCCTGTTGTACGGTTACAACATCTGGAGGGAGGGTAATGAAACGGGCATCAGTTTGAGAGAGAGAAGATCTGGTTAAATGTGTAAAGGTGGTCCATAGATGACCTAATAAAATAAATACTTAATAGAGAAACAAAATTATTCAGAAATAAAGTGAGGCTGTTCTACTTAGGTAAACGCACCGCTTACAATTCAGTTCAAATCGAACAATAAGGATGAATTTAAATTTACGTGTTTTACAATTTGTAATTACAGCACAACTAGGTATTATAGTATATCTGATCATTAGAGTTGATTTTAAGATTACATAGTTACGTACCTTTAAACTTAGTGATTGTTCCAGAAATTTGTGGACACTTCTATGAAATTATAGAAATTTTAATACTATCCTAGATGGCTCCAGAGAGTTTTGTAAACATCCAGAATATTCTATTACGTTTGAGGTTTTTGAAGAAAGTTTCAAGACTCAAGAAAGTAACAGGGATGTATCTTGTTGTATGAATGAAATACGATTTTAGAAATTTCATGTTGATGGTGACTTTTTTAAAAAGCTAAAGAGGATCACTGCCTTTTTCGTTACTTTTGAGCAACGATTCATCATTTCATGCCACAGCATGTCTTACAATAATGTGAGAAAGTCATAAATATATTGTAGCCTACATCTTCGTTTATTTCCACTGTCTAATTGTACATTATACTGTAGGAGTGCGTAAATACGTCACGCAGACACACATTCCTACACCGCGCGACGGTAAGTTTCATTTTCCTTTACATACAAGCAGAGGAAAATGAACACAATGAAAAATGTTCTGATGGACTGCATATCCATCCAGGAAGCGTGAGCTGTCTTAAGGAAAATATTGGATAGAAAAAGTATTGTGAGATATGAAGATTTGTTTCTTCAACGACGAAGTGTTTCTACTTCCTGATGAGGAATCGAACCTATTTCCTTCCTGGCTTGCCGAGCACGTCTGTTCTACCACAGCCAGGCAGTCCGTGTACTTTAAGGTACCCTCGGCAATTAATATATTTGTTTATATCATTTTATAATTATGTCCATTGTTTTTTTTTTATATTAGGCTGCAAGCAAATAGGCCTATACATAAGTCAGACAAGCTAGACCAGAGGTGCAGAAATCCCGGTCGCCAGGTCGCCGAGGTGACTGTGTTTTTCTATTGTCGCCTAAGTTTGAACCCCCCCGAAAAATGTGTTTTCCGTTTTCTATACATTCTTTTTTTTCCTACCCCATCAATCTGCAAAAAAATTGCCTCCTTAACATATGACGTGACGTCACTGAGCGGGTTAAAACGACGCCACGATCTTCTCGAAAATAATTAACTGCGATACCAAAGAGAACATATAGTTTTCTCTGCACAGGACCATCGATTTATATTGATTACTGAGAGACAGCCCTAATGATGGTGGTTAGTCGATGTCCACAACGCAGTTGACCCTCATCTGTTACAACCACAGAGCATTTGGTGGAAAAATGAGAACTACTTACTTCACAGCCACGTGTAGGACGGCGGTGAGTTGAAAGTGCAATGAATCGTGGTGGTATGAATTCAAACTCCTTCGAAGGGGACGGAATTTCTTCGAACTGTTGGAGTTGGCAAGCAGTGACAGATTTCCTATTCTGGGACAGCTACTATCTTTTGTGCGTGTTCTTTCGGTCTCTACAGCAACGCATGAGCGAGATGAATCTTATACAAGATACATTCAGATTGTCATTAGAAACAAACATTTCGTGTGATTTCATGAAGTGTTATATGAATGTAGGCCTACCGGTAGTAAAGGAATTTGATCCTGCAAGGGCTGTGGACCAGAAGCAAGACCACAAGGCTCATCCATGGTCGCAAACGATCATGCAAGAATTATGTAATTATTCTATAAGATTGTAAGTATCTTATAATTTTCTTAAAACAAATAAGTCACTAGCGTTTACAGTTAATCATACTTTAGCTCTTACATTTATATTTCTGGATGGTTTAAATGCTAAGGTTAGAAAGAAGTAATACCGAGGTGAAAGCTAAGTAGCGCAACTCGATTATTTATAAGTATCGGGTTGGTGGGATTCTTGCTGGTTCCTAAACTTTTGGGTTGGCTCCTTGCAGTGCAGGCTTCAAAGTGTTCTTGCCGGCTGCTATTCGAAGTTTGAAGTGCTAAGTGAAGTGTGATGATGATGATTATGATGATGATGATGATGATTGTTGTTGTTTAAACGGACCTAACAGCTAGGTCATCGGCCCCTAATGGTACGAGGTGTAATGAAATGTAAATTACAACTTCTAAATCATCCACTGGCTAGAATCTAAAACGAATGGTGATGAGAAAATGATCGTGAAAAGAAAATAATCAGTGAATCAAATTCGCAATGTCTAAATTACTGGGATGATGCTTATTATCCAGAGGGGTTCAAAATCCAGATTACTGGCCCCTCACAATGGTAAGTACTATAGTCACTAGTAAAACAGAACCATGGTGTTCCTCCTATTGTGGCACTAATCACAGGTAAAGTAGACTCATGGTGTTTCCCGCATGGTGGTACTAATCACAGGTAATGTACGAGTAAACACACACACGAGTCACACACAATGGCACCACTCGCAGGTAGCAAAAAGCCATGACATTTCGCACTTAAAGGCACCAATCACAAGCAACGCAGACCGATGGTGCTCAGCACATACTGAGAATAATCACAGGTGCCGGTATTCCCGTGGTGTTCCTCGCTTGGTGGAACTAATCACAGGTCATATATACTCATGGGGTCGCTCACATGGTGGTATTTAATCATAGGCAATGCAGACCCACGATGCATCACACGTTATGGTAACGCCCACAGGCTACTGAATCCTATGGTGTTCCTCACATAATACTACTACTCTCTGGCAACGCAGACCAATGATTTCCTCAAATAGTGGTACTAATCACAGGCGTCAGCCAAACCCGTGGTGTTTCTCACATAGCAGTACTAACCGCAGGCAACCATTGTGTTGCACATAAAGTGGTACTACTCAAAGGTAATGCAGACCATACTGAACACAGTGGAACGGATCAGTGGAATACCCATGACGAGCCCTTTCACAAGCAACACTCAGACCCACAATGTTTCGTACAAAATGGTACTGCTCCTATATGACGCAGGCCCTCACAAGATGGTACTAGTCGCAAGAAACGTCGACCCATGGTGTTCCGCACGAAATGGTACTAATCACAAGTAATCTCATGGTTCTAATGTCGTCATCCCTTGGTTGCGCCTTTTAGTCGTCTCTTACGACAAGCAGGGGATACCGTGGATGTAGTCTACGCCTGCGTCTTCCACCCACAGGGGGTGAGAGAGAGGGAAAAAGGAAAAAGAAGGGATTCGACACTTCGAAAAATGAAGTACCAGACAAAGAAAGACAGGGGCCACAAAGAGTGTGCATACCGCCTTCTTCTGACATGAGTCATATTAATGCTCATATCAATTATAAACGGTTTTGTGGCTCTTGCGCTAAATGAAATCATGAAGAGAAACTGCTCTTCAGCCTTTGAAGAATTCGTGAAAATTCAGCGGTGGCTGGATTTCATGAATATTAATTTAGTACGTTTTGGAGATTATGACTTTTTTTTTTTCTGCTAGTTGCTTTACGTCGCACCGACACAAATAGGTCTTATGGCAACGATGAGACAGGAAAGGGCTAGGAGTGGGAAGGAAGCGGCCGTGGCCTTAATTAAGGTATAGCCCCAGCATTTGCCTGGTGTGAAAATGGGAAACTACGGAAAACCATCTTCAGGGCTGCCGATAGTAGGGTTCGAACCTACTATCTCCCGAATACTGGATACTGGCCGCACTTAAGTGACTGCAGCTATCGAGCTCGGTGGAGATAATGACTTATACTTTAAGAATAAACGTTAAGCTATTTAATTGTGTTAATAATTACAATATTATAAAGCAATGTTAAAATTATATTAAATTCATTAGAAAATTCCAGTTATATTGGATTAATTACAATCCCTATTATAATTTGCCTGCAAATAGGTATAATTGATTCTTTTAGTTTTCCAACTTTCGGAAGTGTATTAAGACATAGGAGGAATAAATATCTATACAAGAAGGAAGAAATTGGAAGGATGTCAGACACGATCAGAAAGATGAGAATTAACATTGTTGGTCAAATAATGAGGATGGATAACAGCATATTGACAAGGCGAGTGTTTAGCCATGTTTACAAGAGTATCAATGACAACCAGTGGGTCCAAGGAGTAGCCTAATCATATATAGGATTATGACAGATGTGGAATAACAGAAGATATAATGATATAATACAAGATAGAACAACTTTCAGAAGATTTGACGTTTCACTCATTTTTGAAGGACTGGAAATATTCTTTCCCTCTGAATAGTGTTAACGGATGGAAGTTGCCCTGTTGTACTTCCTCTTAAAATAATCACCACAACCACCGCCTAGGCCTATGTGTGAACTGTGAGAAGCTTGGGTAGCCTACTTATGACAACAGGATCGATAAACGTGCTAAGAGACATTGCTAATTGTCTTCTGGGCTTGTTTATATTCTCATGGGATAGGAGAGGAAATACTCGAGGCAGTACCTGATTTAAGATATGCTGGAATCTGGTCAGTCAATCAATCAATCAATCAATCAATCAATCAATCAATCAATCAATCAATCAATCAATCAATCAATCAATCAGTCAATCAATCAATCAATCACCACTGATCTGTATTTGTTGTGTATGTAGTATTTTCTTATATAATTGCAATGAATTTGAAAATTTGTTGAATCTCCCTTTCCCACAAACGAATATTTGCCCCAATTTGTCCTTTTGAATTCCAACTTTATCTTCATATTTTATTGTGATGAAATGAAATGTCGTATGGCTTTTAGTGCCGGGATATCCCAGGACGGGTTCGGATCGCCAGGTGCAGGTCTTTCTATTTGACACCCGTAGGTGACCCGCGCGTCGTGATGAGGATGAAATGATGATGAAGACAGCACACACACCCAGCCCCCGTGCCAATGGAATTAACCAATTAAGGTTAAAATCCCCGACCCAGCCGGGAATCGAACCCGGGACCCTCTGAACCGAAGGCCAGTACGCTGACCGTTCAGCCAACGAGTCGGACATTTTATTGTGATCTTGTCTACTTTTGAAAACACCACTCAAACTTATTCTGTCATTCCACGTCATTATTTTCTCCACTGTCAACTCGGAACATACCACTTAATCGAGCAGCTCGTCTCCTTTCTCTCAAGTCTTTCCAGCCCAAACTTATCAACGATTTCGTAACGCTGCTATTTTGCCGTAAAACACCCTGAACAAATCGAGCTGCTTTTCTTTAATTTTTTCCAGTTTTCGAAGCAAGTAATCCTGGTGAGGATCCCATACACTGGAACCATCCTCTACCTGGGGTCTTACCAGAGACTTGTAGACATATTCCCTCTTCTTTACATCCCTACTACAAGCCCTAAATACCCCCTTTACCATGTACAGAGAGAGATCTTTACCCATTATTTACAGTCCCATGAATGATTACCCCAATGAAGGTCTTTCCTTATATTAACACCTAGGTACTTACTGTGATCCCCATAAGGAACGTTCACCCCATCAACTCAGTAATTAAAACTGAGATGACTTTTCGTATTAGTGAATCTCACAGCCTGACTTTTAACCCCTTTTATCATCACACCATTGCCTGCTGTCCATCTTACAACATTGTCGGTTGCTCACAATCTTGTAACTCATTAATTACTCTATACAGAATATCAATAAATTAACAAATCTTAAGACGTTAGGCGTATTTTTGTTTTTAAATTTTGCTCTGTGAGCCGACACTTTAATTTTACCCTGTGCTAGCGGCCACCCGTAAACGTCTAGCCCTACCAGGAAATCCAGATTTATTCACCTGTGTGAGCTGTGGCGCTTAACGTGTTAAGAACCAAGGACCTTTGCAAATGGAGATTGTGCAGTGAGACGCGTGAGGAGCATAATATGGACGTCTTCCATTTTTGAAAGCTGGTGTTGAGGCTGAGCTGGGGTCTCACGAAGAAGCCATTTTAGGTGTAATTTGTGTTGTAATCAATAGAGGAAGAGCGGACGGAAGGAGTTACATCATTGTCGGGCGCAGCGCGGTATTGACGGCTTGTTTAGAGAAGCACGAGCCGGCCAGGTGGGAGAGCGGGGGTAAGACAGTGTTGGCGGTGTGCGCGGTGACGCGTTGCGGGGCACCAATGGGGCGTCCCACAGCGGGAGCAGCCCCCTCCCCCTCTCCTGTCACACTGACGTCACTTCCAAGACCCCACCCATTAACCTTAACCCTTTCCTTAGAAGGGCACAGCTTCAACTCCCTGCCCGTGTCACACGGGACTGCACCTCTCACCCCAGTGTGCGAAATACACGTATTATTGTACTCAACACCTGTTTCAGCCCACGGAATCACACGTTCTGTACCATGAGATATTGTTGTACTTGGTTCAAATACCTCTTCGTTGGAGAAGATGGACATTTTCACTCCAATCCAGCCTCCCAAACAATACTATAAACTACGTCAGCTTCCAGAATTTCCAGCCACCACGAGATTCCAACTAATAAGAAAAAAACAGATGAAGCAGTAGCGAAGAGTGAATTCAAGTAGAAGGCATGCACAATTAAAATACAACGTATTCCTCTTTTCGACTGTGCCCATCTAAGGATCACGGAACGTAGCCCTGTGCATTCATCTTAATCCTTCTTCTCTTGAGTTCCAATAGTTCTTCTCTTTCATTTTGCTGTTCCCTCCTCTCTTGTCTCCAGATGTTATTTCCTTTCCTCTTCTCCTTCTCCTGGAAACCATTGAAGTGACATGTATTTTTTCAGGATTGGAAGTACACTTTTCCTTCCGTGTTAACCGAGTACTGTTTCATCATCTGAGGTAAACAGTACCTTCATGTTGCTTCATAGTAAACGAACTCTTCCACAAGGCCTTCTTTCGGGTGACAAGTCAAAGATCGTGAAATCTTAGGGCCTACGTACTTTTCGTCTCCTAAGAACAACGTGACACTTTGTGTTAAAGATAATTATAACGTTATGGTTCTCCTTGATTTCTTCTCGAATAGCTCATTCCCTTCTAAAATGTTCTTTCTGAACATGTTTTTGTTTTTATAAGTATTAGTCTGTTGTTAATCTTTCTTAATCTGCTTACTCTCCAGGGATGGTTTTTTCCTCGGACTCAGCGAGGGATTCCACTTCTACCGCCTGCAGGGCAGTGTCCTGGAGCGTGAGACATTGGATCGGGGGATACAAATATGGAGGATGACCAGTACCTCGCCCAGGCGGCATCACCTGCTATACTGAACCGGGGTCTTGATGGGGGATGGAAGGATTGGAAGGGATAGACAAGGAAGAGGGAAGGAAGCGGCCGTGGCCTTAAGTTAGGTACCATCCCGGCATTTGCTTGGAGCAGAAGTGGGAAACCACTTCGAGGGCGGCTGAGGTGGGCATCGAACCCATCCTACTCAGTTGACCTCCCGAGGCTGAGTTGACCCCGTTCCAGCCCTCGTACCACTTTTCAAATGACGTGGCAAAGCCGGGAATCGAACCCGGGCCTCCGGGGTGGCAGCTAATCACACTAACCGCTACACCATAGAGGCGGATATTAATATTTATTTATTTATTTATTTATTTATTTATTTATTTATTTATTTATTTATTTATTTATTTATTTATTTATTTATTTATTTATTTTGTTATTTATTTATTATTTATTTATTTATTTACGTTTTTCACGACATAGTGCCCAACTGAGGAGCGCGATCGAACTTATTTAGCAGATGAATTTGCTTTCTTCCCTTCGCACAATATCTTCATCCTCTCGCTGTGTTTTTTCTTCCGTTCTTCTGACCATACAGTGGTGGTTCTCATCTTGGGTTTTTCAGCAAAATGATATTCGTTCACCAACGTTCTAAAGCTAGGCCTATCGCATATAATTTCACTTGTTCTGCTGATTTCTTGAAGGATTTTTTGAATTTCGATTATCCAATTATTTATTCTTGACTTAGTAAGGAGGCATAAATAAATACTTTTGTTTTGCAAGTCATTCATTGTCTATTCCTTGAATAGGGATGGCCATAAAATTTTAGTCCTTTTTTTTCCTAATAGTGTCTGGTTAATTTCTCAGAATGATGGTGTAATTCGCCGGCTCCGTAGTGTAAGGGTAACGCGCCTGCCTCTTATCCGGAGGCCCCCAGGTTCGATTACCAGTCAGGTCAGGGATTTTTCACTTGGATATGAGGGCTTGTTCGAAGTGATTAGAACTGAGCAGCTATCTGACGGTGAGATAGCGGCCCCGGTCTACAAAGCCAAGAATGACGGCCGAGAGGATTCGTCGTGCCGACCACACGACATCTCGTAATCTGCAGGCCTTAGAGATGAGCAGCGGTCGCTTAGTAGGCCAAGGCCCTTCAGGGCCGTAGTGCTATGGGGGAGGAGAGAGAGATGCTGGTATAATTCAGAAGACCTCCATTTCATCCACTCTCTTTCTATGCATATCGGGCCAAAGTTTTTTCTAAGGATTTTCCTTGGGTACTTGTTTTTCTAAAGATTTCGTTAGTGATCTGCCTCCAGTTTCATCATAACTCCGTCCGAGGATCAGTGGAAAAGTGTTGGGAGAGGTAGTCTAATTTTTGAAATGTGGAATGCGTTCGTTCTTCACTCCATGCCCTACTGTATTTCAGGTCAAAGATCTCTCGCGACATATTCGGTGTTTATCCGGTGACATTAACTGTGATCTTCCTTTCCAAAGCTATATACAATATCTTGTTTTTGAGGAAACGCAAATTTATGCTACAATGCTATAAGCAAAAATAAAATAGAAGTTCATCCTTTGGGAGAGGGGGGGCGGGGAGTTACTTTTCCAAAACTTACGTTATTTCCTGGAAATACACCCCCGGAAAAATGAAAAAAGAACACCTTGACGCAAGTGAATAACGCCTGCCGTACGTGCACGGGACACTACGAGAGGGGAGTGCGTGCGATTATCAAACGCGCAGCGCTGCGGGCACACTAGGAATCGCGTTATCATCCGAAGTTGCAGGATGCGCAACAGTTAGTCACGCCCAGAGCCAGTGGCAGCCAGTTCGCCGTGGTTTGCGAAGCTCCGTCTGTGGCATGCCGTTACAACGTGTACGTGAACCGTTTGTGCAACTGACGGACTTTGAGTGAGGACGTAGGCCTATAGTGACCAGGTGATCGTACCGCACTATTGCGCAACGCGTGGGGGGCGAGAGGTCTCCACAATGCATCGATGTTGTTGCTAGTGGTCAGCAGAAGGTGTACATACCCGTCGGCCTGGGTCTGGACAGCGGCAGTGAGCCGACCACACGACATCTCGTAATCTGCAGGTCTTAGGGCTGAGCAGCGGTCGTTTAGTAGGCCAAGGCCCTTCAGGGACGTAGTGCCATGGGAGAGGAGAGAGGGATGCTGGTATATTTCAGAAGACCTCCAATTCGGCCTGGGTCCAGACAGCGGCAGCGCATAGGTACACATCACGACCGTCGCATCTTGCGAAGTGCTGTATCGGACCGCACCTCTACGTCACAAAAAATTAGGGTCACTGTAGCTCCAGTGGTATCAGCGAGGACCATTCGCAACAGTCTCCGTGAAGTAGGCCTACGATCCTGCATGCCGTTAGGGCGTCTTCCACTGACGCCCTAACATCGCGCAGCCCGCCTTCAGTGGTGTCGCGACAGGCGCTTATCGAAGGACGAGAGGAGATGTGTCGTCTAAAGTGATGAGAGTCGTTTCTGCCTTGGTGCCAATGAATGTCGCTCGCGTGTGTGGCGTCGTGCAGATGAACTGGAGTGTATACGACAAAGGCACACAGAGCCAAAACCCGGCATCTTGGTGTGGAGAGCCATATCCTGCAATGGCCATTCTCCTATGGTTATCGGTGAGGGAACATTGAACATGCACGGTACATCCAAACCATAATTCAACCCGTCGTGCTACCGTTCATGCACCAACAAGGAGGTGTGCTTTTCCAACAGGACAATGGAATGCACGTCCACGTGTATCCCGTGCCACCCAACTTGCTCTCCAAGTTGTACGTCATCTAGCCTGGCCAGCACAATCTCCAGATCTGTCCCGTCTGTACGACCGGCAGGAAATCTGGTCCAACTGAGGCACGAGGTGAAAATTGCATGGCAGGCCATTCCGCAAGACTATATTCGTCATCTCTACGATCTTCTCCATGGGAGAATTGCAGCCTGCATAGCTGCAAAAGGAGGATATACACTGTACTAGCACTGACATTGCGCACGCCTTGTTGACTGTACTCAGATGCGCATGGTTCCGTCAGTGCGATTGCGTACTGTATACGTCCTCATGAGTATGTCAATAAAATTTTCCTCTGCTGGGTGGACGAATTCATGGTGTTCTTTTTTCATGTCCCCGGAGTGTAGTTAATTTTCTTTCTTTCTTTCTTTTTCTTTCTTTCTTTCTTTCTTAATCTGTTTACCCACCAGGGTTGGTTTTTCCCTCGGACTCAGCGATGAATACCACCTCTACCGTCTCAAGGGCAGTGTCCTGGAGCGTGAGACATTGGGCCGGGGATACAACTGGGGAGTATGTCCAGTACCTCGCCCAGGTGGCCTCATCCGCTATGCTGAACATGGGCCTTATGGGGGGATAGGAATATTGGAAGGGATAGACAAGGAAGAGGGAAGGAAGCGGTCGTGGTCTGATATTAGGTACCATCCCGGTATTTGCCTGGACGAGAATTGGGAAAACACGGAAAACCAGTTCCAGGATGGCTGAGGTGGGAATCGGGCCCACCTCTACTCATTTGACGACCTCCTCAGGCTGAGTGGTCCCCGTTCCAGCCCTCGTACCACTTTTGGAATTTCGTGGCAGATCCGGGAATCGAACCCGGGCCTCCAGGGGTGGCAGCTAATCACACTAACCACTACACCATAGAGGCGGACGTAGTTAATTTTGAGGGGGAAATATTCAGATGATGATGAAGATGATGCGAGGTACTGGTCGTCCTCCCCAGTTGTATTCCCGGCCCAATGTCTCACGCTCCAGGACATTGCCCTTGAGGCGGTAGAGGTGGGATGTTTAAAGGAGCCTAACATCTAGGTCATCGGCCCCCAATGGTAAGAAATGTAATGACAAATTAAAAGTTCGAAATCATCCATTGACTAAAATAAAAAATTTCATGAAATGAATGAAGGAATATGAATTTAAAACAATCAGTGGATCCGACCCAAAAACTAACATAAAAATAGTATTACTGACCAAGGGACCACTTCTATGCACAATCCTGAATCGAGGAAGCTTGTTGGCTAAAGGGGTCCAAAATCCAGGTCAACGACCCCTCATAATAGTACTTATCGCTAGTAAAGTAGAACCATGGTATATGTCACGTTGGGGTACTAATCAAAAGTAGCGTAGACTCACTGTGTTCCACACATGATGATACAACTCACAAGTATTGTACGTCGCACAGGTAACGCAGACCTATGGTGCTTCTCACATAATGGTGCCACTCATAGGCAACGCAAACCGATAGTCTTCCTCACCTACGTGCACTAATCACGGACGCCGGTATTCCCGTTGTGTTCCTCATATAGTGGGTACTAATCACAGGCAACGCCCAGACCCGTGGTGTTTCTCACAATGATACTAATCACGGGTACTGGAAACCCACAGTGAACCACTCACTGCTACCACTAAACACAAAACCTCTGGTGTACCTAATATAGTGGTACTACCCGCAAGTAAAGGAGACCTTTGGTGTTCCCCACTAGATGGTATTAATCACAAGTAGTTTCATGGTTCTAATACAATCATCCCTTGGTCGACCTTTTAGTCGCCTCTCACGACAGGCAGGGGATACCGTGGGTGTATTTTTCGTTTGCATCTCCCACCCATAGGGGGAAAATATTCAGTGTCGCCGTATTAAACTAATTTATTTAGGGCTGAAAAACTAATGGAATAACATTATAGAACACTTCAATCAAACTTTTATATTGCTTGCTGCAAATTTTTAGACTGACTTCATTTGAAACATGTTACTGTTACAAATTAACACACAGTGCATGTGGATCTTAGGATTCCATATTGCAAGACATGAGCTGCTGTCAAGGCATCATGGGAACTGCTTGAAAGTTGTGAGCATTGATTAAAACCGAGCATATCTACAATGAAATTAGTGGAAGACATAATGAAATTTGAATTTAAAAATATACTGCACCCTTTAATCGGTTCATGGGTGCAATACTTTGTTTATAGACCAGTGTTTAAAGACTGCGTGGCTAAGGCTACAGCATGCCGCCCTCTGCCTGCTGGGTTCCTTGTTTCAAATCCCGATCACTCCATGTGATATTTCTTCTGGACAAAGTGGAGGCGGGATAGGTAGCCTATCCCTCCTGATACTCCGTTTTTCACTGTCATCTTTAATTCCAGCAACACTCCCCAATATCGTTTTATATCATCTGTCAGTCATTAATCAGTGCCCCAGAGGACGAGATAGGCTTCGGCAGCCGGCACACTTACTGTCCTCGCCGCTAGATAGGGGATTTATTCATTCCATTCCTGACTCGGAAACAGGCTGTAGATTTTCATTTTATAGACCAGTATTGCATGGGTCCGACTCTTTGGCTGAATGCACAGCGTTGAGACCTTCGGCTCTGAGGGTTCTGGGTTCCATTCCCAGCCGGGTCGGAGATTTTAATTGCGTCTGATAATTCTTCTGGCTCGGGAACTGGATGTTCGTGTTGTCCTAAAACTTTTCTGTTCATAATCAGATAACATACTACACTACCAACCACCTCAGAAACACGCAATTGTGATTGCATCCCTCCATATCGAGTTGACATCAGGAAGGACATCCGGCCGTAAAACAGGGGCAAATCACATATGTGTGACACAGTTTGCACCCGCAACCCCACAGATGTGGGAAAACGCCAGAAGAAGACTGTATTTCATGGAATGAGACTAGTTTTTCTTGCTTGTAGATGTAATTACGTATGGGATAAGATGTATTGTTTTCGTTAAGAATACTCCGGGATTTAGAATCATTTTGCATACAATAAGGTCATCAGTCGATGTCTATCTCACATATTTTCACTTCCTCTTAAAACAATAATCACTACCACCACCATATCAAATATTACATGACTGCTTCTTAGCTGAAACATTCTGATTTTCGAGACAGTTTTGTAAAGAAAGTTTACAATTAAAACTCAGCCATAGGTCGTTCAAGAATGTTTCGGTTTCTCTGTCAAGTGGTAGTTAAAAGGAGAACGGTGAAATTGACACACAGGCAGTTTGCATGGTGTCTCTAGATAATCGTTGTGCTGGCTGGAGGGCCTTTTCTCCTAGGCATGCAAGTTTGCATTTTTAATTATTTTTTACAATAGGCTTTAAGTCGCACCGACACAGATAGGTCTTATGGCGACAATGGGATAGGGAAGGGCTAGGAGTGAGAATGAAGTGGCCGTGGTCTTAAGGTACATTTGCATTTGCCTGGTGTGAAAATGGGAAACCATCACTAGGGTCCTTTACTTATAGGTAGGGTAAGGTTTATTCTGCCCGAAGGGAGGTCCGAACCTCCGCAGAGGTGTTCCTGAGCCGGAGTTTACGTGCGGTAGGGTGGCCAGCTCTTTTCTGCTCCTCCATTCCCTTACCCCCCAACAACAGCGCGTGGCAACCCATCCAACTCCTGACCACGCCCAATGTTGCTTAACTTCGGAGATCTCACGGGATCCGGTGTTTCAACACGGCTACGGCCGTTGGCCCTTTACTTATAGACAACTTAAAATGAAAAATGCCGGCGAGTTATGGTTCTGATATGGTTATACCAGTGTTTAATTTCACACTTTTTTTTCATATTCTTAGTAATATTACATACTTTTTCATATTATATGAAGAATGTAAGTTCAATTTTTGTACATGTCTAAGTAATTATTCAAAAACTGAAAACCGTGTCAGCTAGTAGTAATTTTTTCATACTATAGTAAAATAATTGTCCGCTTCTGTGGTATAGTGGTTAGCGTGATTACCTGCCACCCTCGGAGGCCCGAGTTCGATTCCCGGCTCTGCCACGAAATTTGAAAAGTGGTACGAGAACTGGAACGGCGTCCACTCAGTCTCGAGAAGTGAACTGAGTAGAGGTGGATTCGATTCCCGTCTCGCTATCCTCGAAGTGGTTTTCCGTGGTTTCCCGCTTCTCCTCCAGGAAAATGCCAGGATGGTACCTAACTCAAGTCCACAGCCGCTTCGTTCCCTCTTCTTTGCTTGTCCCTTCCAATCTTCCCATTCCAACATAAGACCCTGTTCAGCATAGCAGGTGAGGCCACCTGGGCGAGGTACTGGTCATCCTTCCCAGTTGTATCCTCGATCCAAAGTCTCGCGCGCCAAGACACTGCCCTTGTGACGGTAGAGGTGGGATCCCTCGCAGAGTCCGAGGGGAAAACCAACCATGGAGAGTAAACAGATTAAAAAGAGAAAGAAGAAGAAAAGTACAATAATTGGCGAATTTCAACTCATATAGAATACATTTCAATTTCTAAAGTTGGCTTTAAATTTCCTTTAAAATTGGAATTTCGAACCCTTTGCCTGTGAAGTACGGTTGCTCGGAGTGACTTAGATGCACAAGTTACAACAGCACCAATCCTTTTTTTTTTTCAGAATCTGGGATGGCTAGATGCCTTTCATTGGTCAGAGTTTCTAACAAACTCCATGCAGCCTTTAAACTAAATCTAGATTATTGAAGCTATTTCCAACAGTAGGCCTATTAGTGGCGAATAAGAAGACCCCGGAATATATTCCATCCAACCAGTTTTTTTTCTTTAACAATATGCACCGGTGAACATCTGCGATGCTGGTTATGTCTTTAATTTGATTATTCTACAGTTTTTAAAGAAAATAGCAGTAATCAAATTCCAGGATTATGCACAGGTATTGCCGTCTCGAAATTCGTTGCGGACGGGCTTAAATAGAATTTTATCGGAACAGCGCCAAAACATCTCAATGGGAAACATGGAGAAGTACTTGGTGACACACTGCGCATCACGATAAAATAGTTACCGTGCTATTTGTATTACGTAGTAGGGTTTAAAGACAGGCTTGATATTAACTTTCTATTTTTGTTTCATTTTCAGGGCATGAGGGTAACAGGAAATCAGCTACAACAATACGTTGTACAATATACTCCGCGTTTTTCAGTGCATACCATTATTTTAATGTTGAAAACAGGCAAAGCAGGGCTCCCCGTACTACGCAAAAACGTAAAATTAGACTAAGCAATTTCCTCAATTATGCCGAAAGTTGAAGAGCTAAAGGGCCCGGAAGGGCTTCAAATTGTGAGTCATGGATAGCTCAATCAAACTAAAACAAAATTTGAAAATCACTTCCTATTTAAATGCAGTTATAGAGAAACGGTCTAAACTCGCTTGTTTCTTTGCTCGTTTTCTTTTTGATTCAAATCCTAGCCAATTAACTTCTTTACATAATTCCTTCTGTGATGTGTTCCTTGGTTCAATTCCATAAGGCGTTTTTTTTATTTTTGAAAAATGTCCACTCGAAATGTAGTTATAAGGGCTTAAGTGAAACTCTGCATTGACTCACATTATAGCGCTCGTAGTGGTAGAAAAAGGCAAACTGCCAATTCAATCGACCGGATAACGATGATTAAGTAAAGGATTGCAATTTTCAGGAATAAATAAATAATATATATTTTAAATATTTTATTTAGCTAAAATTCGTAGCTCATATCGCTAGGATGTTCTCAACATTGAGTTGCTTCCCTGCAGGGCTACGACTGTGGATTTTTAAATATCTGAAGTATTTTTATTTTGCATTTAATTTGATTATTTAAACTGATAAACTTAGAAAACAGTAGACTGGATAAATTATCTAAAGCAAGAACGATGACTGTCACAGCCTAAATCTTATCAAAAGCACATGGAGAAAGTGCAGAAAAGTTTCTTACGTTATCTGTACTTTTAGGGGTTTGTCCCTAGAGGCATAATTCACTCCTGAAAGAATTCAACTTCATTATTAAATAGACGTGTAATAAATGATCAAAAATACCTCCATACAGTTAACATTAATGTGGTAGATAACAATTACTTTTTCGTTCAATACCCAGAAAGAAAGTTGAAGACACAGATATATCTTGTTTCTTCTGATTTCAAAAACAGCATTTTATAGAAGCTCACTAATGTTTAGAATGTGCACTAGATGTAAGTCACAGTTCATAAATTTCCTGATTTTGATTTAGACTTTGCTGTTAGTTACAATTTGCCGATTATATAAAAAGTACATGGTAGTTTATTTAAAGTCACGAATTGTTGAAGTCCTTAATATTATATCCTAAGATTATGGTAACACTCATTGCTCTTCTAACTCTGTTTGCCTGGTCTGATGCCAGATGCGACCCTGCCGCATGTAACCCGTGCCACTAGGACCGCATAATCTGTAATTGTACCGGTTGCGACCGGTGTTGACAACCGCGTTTTAATTGAATAATCTGTGTCATCATTCAAGATAAGGTAAGCTAAATCAGAACAAGTAAAGATTAAGACATAAGCTAAACATTTATAACACTCCTTACCAAGATGGGAATGAAATTGTTTTTTGTTCTGTTAAAGTAGCGAACTACAAAAACCACAAACCGTGCACAACATTCAATAGTACACTGAATTAGTTGTCAGTAAGAAAAAAAAAATTAAAATGAAATGTCGTATGGCTTTTAGTGCCGGGAGTACCCGAGGACATGTTCGGCCCGCCAGGTGAAGGTCTTTAGATTTGACTCCCGTAGGCGACCTGCGCGTCGTGATGAGGATAAAATTATGATGAAGATGACACATACACCCAGCCCACATGCCGGGAATCGTTGCTAAATACAGGCGATATATATCTTTACGGAGAACAATCCCAACGACTGCGTGAAAGGTATATAAATAATAATTAATGAGTATATTTCTATGATGAAAGTTCAAATCAAACATGCATTCATTATATCACACACAAAGGTAATATTTAAAACCAACTCAAGGACTTGTCGTTGAAAACTAAAACAGTGTAATGTATAGTTTAGAATGCCATAAATACAGATTCCCCTCAACCCCCAAAGAGAAAGCATAGATGAGCATAAAAAAATGCAAGAGATATTTTAAGGTCAAAACCCTAAAAATGCGGGAGAAATGTACGATCTAGTAATTCTGTATTGAATACTACAGTAACACAAGTTCACTTAATTTTAACGAATATTGTGGCTGTAAGTAATAATAATAATAATAATAATAATAATAATAATAATAATAATAATAATAATAATAATAATAATAATAATAAATAATGTTAATGGCTTTCCATCCCACTAACTAATTTTACGGTTTTCGGAGACGCCGAGATGCTGGAATTTAGTCCCGCATGAGTTCTGTTACGTGCCAGTAAATCTACCGGCACGAGACTGACGTATTTTAAGCACCTTCAAATGCCACCGGTCTGAACCAGAATCGAACCTGCCAGTTGAGGTCAGAAGGCCAGCGATTCAACATCCTGAGCCCGTAATCCCGGTGATTATATTTATTTTACAGTTACCTTATCTAAAAAACAAAGTTCTTGGGGATCATGAAGTTCAGTCCCTGGATTTTCGGAAACAGAAATAACAGCGCAGCATCTTCCTAAGTTGCTTTTGAAGAATTTACTACGGGAAACTGGTAGTTGGTGATGCGTTTACATTTTATCTTAAAACTTGCTCATATATATAGTTGCGTTTCCATGTTTGGGAGAAGTTACCAAGCAGGTTATCTCAGTTACGGCTATTTAGGGGGACGGCTGAGTTCGAATCCCCCGTCGGACATCCTCAAAAATGGTTTGTCATGGTTTCCCATTTTCATTTTCAGCTAAATGCCGGAATGGTACCTTTCTCATGGCCACGACCAGTTTCTTCCCATTCCTAAATCGTACAATTACAATTACACCTACAGATAACACCCACACCCACGGGCTCATGGAGTGTACCGGGAAAGCAGCAACAGATCTGGCCAGCGGAAAATGTCCTCGGACACTCCCAGCCGTATAGGTCATGCGCTAAAAAATGAAATTTGAAAACATTCAAGGTAATCATAGGAAATGGTAGCAATTAATCAGATACTTTGACGTTTTGTTACATAATCAAACCACGTTACAGTATATACAGCATGGAAGGTAACTGATGCACCAAATTAACACTAAACGTCTTAGAGAGAGCATCACAATACCGTAATTTGCAGGTCTGTAGCACCGTTACGCTAAGACTTGGGAGAAAGGAGACGAGCTGTTCTACTAAACGGTATGTTCCGAGCTATAAGTGGAGAGATGGCGTAGAATGACATTAGTAGAAGAATAAGTTTGAGTGGTGGTTTTAAAAATAGGAAATATCACAATATGAAGTTGGAATTCAAGAGGACAAATTGAAGCAAATATTCGTTTATAAGAAAGAGAGTTAAGGATTGGAATGATTTCTTTCCTTCTTTCCTTCTTTCTTTCTTTCTTAATCCGTTTACTCTCCAGGGTTGGTTTTACCCTCGGACTCAGCGAGGGATCCCACCTCCACCGCCTCAAGGGCAGTGTCCTGGAGCGTGATACTCTGCGTCGGGTGTATAACTGGGAAAGAGGACCAGTACCTCGCCCAGGTGGCCTCGCCTGCAATGCTGTACAGTGGCCTTGTGAGGGGATGGGAAGACTGGAAGGGATAGACAAGGAAGAGGGAAGGAAGCGGCCGTGATCTTAAGTTAGGTACCATTCCGGCATTCGCATGGAGGAGAAGTGGGAAACCACGAAAAATCATTTCGAGGATGGTTGAGGAGGGAATCGAACCACCCTCTACTCGGTTGACCTCCGGAGGCTGAGCGGATCCCGTTCCAGTCCTCGTACAACTTTTCAAATTTCGTGACAGAGCCAGAAATCGAACCCGGGCCTCCGGTGGTGGCAGCTAATCACACTAACCACTACACCACAGAGGCGGACTTGGAATAATTTACTAAGGTAAATGTTCGAATAATTTCCAAATTCTCTGAAATTATTTAAGAAAAGACTAGGTAAGCAACCGGTAGGCAATCTGCCACATCAGCGATTCCCTAAATACACAACAGCGTGATTCGTCACATGCAGCACGATATCAGCGCGGTCGCATCCGGCACGGTCGCTTCTGGCACGTAACCGTTTGCCTGCACTCTGTAATTGTTATAAACAGTTTCCCAGTGTTCATATATTAGTTTTGTTTGTTTTCATGTCTGTATTAAGAAACATAGTTTTGTATTGTTTTTTATCATACATTGAGTAAGTATACTATGTGATGATGATGATGATGATGATGATGATGATGATGATGATGATTGTTGTTTAAAGGGGCCAAAGAGCTTGGTCATCGGCCTCTGATGGCATTAGGTGCAAACAATGAAACGATAATTAAAATTTGACTAAAATATGAAACGAATATTGATGAAAAACTGGCCATGAATCGAAAATAAACAGTGGATCCAATTCACATTCTTTTTTTAGAATCTGTTTTACGTCGCACAGACACAGATAGGTCTTATGGCGACGATGGAACAGGAAAGGCCTAGGAGTGGAAAGGAAGCGGCCTTGGCCTTAATTAAGACACAGCCCCAGCATTTGCCTGGTGTGAAAATGGGAAACAAAGGAAAACCATATTCAGGGCTGCTGCCAGTGGGGTTCGAATCCACTACCTCCCGGATGCAAGCTCACAGCCACGCGGCCCTAACCGCACGGCCAACTTGCCCGGTGGATCCAATTCACAATGCCTTCCTTCCTGACATAATGCTTGTTAAAAAAGGAGTCCTAAATGCAGGTCACCAGCCCATCATAGAAGTACCAATCACTGGTAATGCAGGACCATGGTGTTCCTCCTATAATGGTACAAATCACAGTTAACATAGGCTCATGAGGTTCCTCGCATGGTGGTACTAATCACAGGTAATTCAGACCCATGGTATGTCACACATAATGGCATCACTCCCAGGCAACACAGGCCCAGGGTTTTCCTCACATAGTGGGACTAATTAAGGGCGCCGGTATTCCCGTCGTGTTCCTCACTTACTGGAACTAATCACGTGTTCGTATAATCCTGGTGCCGCTCACCTATACTGCTAATAATAAGAGTTGGTATCTGACATTTCTTAGAGGGATGTCCGTTTACTGCCTGCCGAGGCGGGATAAAGGGAGTGGCTGTGGGGCTGCCATGGAAACGAGGGTGGGGCGACTGCGGTTGCTATGGAGATAAAACTTCAGGGCAGCTCGTCTTGCTGGGAGTTGCCAAACCTGTCAGTGTCTCTGATAAGAACCTGATTGTTTGTATAAGAGTGATCGCAAATGGGACGACACCGCCTGGCCAGGTAGTCTACAACAGATCACAGCGGTCAGAATGAAGGAGGGAAAAAGTGAGCCGGAAGCGAGGGGTAAGAGCATGTAGAAAGGAATGCTGGAATGTGCCAACATCGTGAAATGGCACGTGCAATGCTCCTCCCTCCAACCTTACCTGTCAAACGCCAACTTTAGTTAAGTCTAGTATAGTGGTACTATTCATAGGTAATGCAAACCCACGGCGTATGACACATTATGGTACCACCAAAGGCAACGCAGACCCATGGTGTTCTTCACATAAGGTTACTACTCCTAGGTAACGTAGATTCATGGTGTTCCTCACATGGTGTTACTAATCACAAGTAATGTCAACCCATTGTCTTCCTCAGGTAGTGGTACTATTCTACTAATCACAAGTAAGTTTAGTCTCACCGTTCTAATTTCATATTACCTTCAACTCTCCTTTTAGTTGCCATTACAGCAGACAGGGGATACCTTTGCGTCCCCCATCCACAGGGGATAGTAGTACACTATGTAAGGCACTTGTAATTGGAGAGTGATCTCTGTCGGTTGCGCAGATTAAAAATAATTAAAATAAAACAAAATAAATAAAGAAATAGTTGGCCTCTGTTTTGTAGTGATTAGCGTGATTGTCTGGCACCCCCTCCCCCTCCCCCCCGGGCGTCCGTGTTAAATCCCGGCTCTGACATGAAATTTTAAAAGTGGTAGGGCCTACGATGGCTGGAAGTGGGTCCACTCAGACTCGGGAGGTCAACTCAGTAGATGAGTTCGATTCCTGCCTCAGCCATCCTCAAAGTGGTTTCCGTGGTTTCCCACTTCTCCTCCAGGCAAATGCCGGGATGGTACCAAACTAATGGCCAAGGCCGCTTCCTTCCCTCTTCCATGTCTGTCCCTTCCAGTCTTCCCATCCCCCACAAGGCCCTGTCCCGCATAGTACGTGAGGCTCGCCTGAGCGAGGTACTGGTCCTCCTTCCCGGTGTCGTCTCCCCGAACCGAGGTCTCACGCTCTAGGACACTGCCCTTGAGGCGGTAGAGGTGTGATCCCTCGCTGATTCCGAGGGAAACACCAACCCTGGAGTGTAAATAAATATATAAATCAAATATGGAGGTATTTAAAACAGTGTTATGTCTCATATCATAACCATAAGTCGTAATAAATATAAGGCATTAATACTATTGCATATTTAATTATATAATTTTAGAACTTTACTACATTTTACTTAAGAAATCGGACCCTACTCATTACTTACGTTTGTATGTTTTATCATACGTGCTAATACTTTTATCTGCTTCGTGTCTACCCGGCTTATAGTGGCCTAGTTTCAGCAGTGTCTTCCACTTTGAACCTTATCCTTCCCCAATGTAGAGTTTTTAAATAATCACCCTACAACTTTTGTCTTGTCTCCCTCACCCTCATTTCAGCGAGCTTCTGGCAACTAGGGAGAGGGTGAAGGGGAATTCCACTGCATTCCTCGACTTGGTCCACTTTCTTGTTTCATCATGCTCCTAATTTTTCAGAATAAAGTCTCTGTATTATGAGGAATAACACACTTTAGAAAACTGTTTCGAAACGTATTTAATTGGCTGGGTAAATATTACATAAATAAGATAGCATAAATGATCAAGGCATCAGCGACTGCTCTAGGTTCCTAGGGGAATATGAACAGCCTGTTTTTCCCGTCAGCTCGCTTGAGTTTTCTGTTCATATATACGAACGTACATTAGACCTTTAAGTCCGACACGTTGGTTGAATGGTCAGCGTACTAGCCTTCGGTTCTGAGGGTCCCGTGTTAGATTCCCGGCCTGGTCGGAGAATTTAACCTTCATGGATTAATTTCAATGGCTCGGGGCTGGGTGTTTGTGCTGTCCCCAACATTCCTGCAACTCACACACCACACACATAACACTATCCTCCACCACAATAACACGCAGTTCCCTACACACGGCAGATGCCGCCCATCCTCATCGGATGGTCTGTCATAGAAGGGCTGCACTCGGCTAGAAATAGCCCCACGAAATTATTATTATTATTATTATTATTATTATTATTATTATTATTATTATTATTATTATTATTATTATTATTATTATTATCATTATTATTATTAGACCTTCAAATGTATTGAGAAATTCGGAGTGTGGTATGGCTGTAAGCGTGCATTCGGGAGATGTTCGTTTCGAATCCGACTGTCGGCTGCCCTGAGGATGGTTTTCTGTTCCTTCCCATGAAGGTCACGTCCCCTACCTTTCTGGTCCTAGCCCTTTCCTACACCATTGTCATTGAAAACCTATCTGACCTGGTGTGACGTTAAATAATAATAATAATAATAATAATAATAATAATAATAATAATAATAATAATAATAATAATAATAATAATAATGGTGTATGGCCTCCGAAGATTCTTAGTACAATCCTTCGAGATGTTCCTACACGTCTGTGATGATAGAGCCGTACCTAAGATGAATTCTGATTCTGAAGACTGCAAACACACAAATACACACATACCCTACCCCCGAGCCGTTGGAATTAAACAATGAGGGCTAAAATCCCCGATCCAGGACCAGCACACTGATAATTTTGCCATAGAGCTGGGCATTATAGTAATAATTATAATAATAATAAAACATAAATATGTTTTCTTAATGTTATTTGTGGGGACCGATGACCTCGATGTTAGGCCCCTTAAAACAACAAGCATCATCATCAATTTTATTTGTGGTTTAACGATGAGCTAATAAATCTAGGTTTCTGGCAATGTTGGGATGGGATAGAGCTACAGGTAGAAATGTAGTGGCCATGGCTTTAATTAAGGAATAGTCCCAGCATTTGCCTGGTGTGAAAATGGGAAACCACGACTGCCGACTGTGGTGTTCGAACCCACTTGCGCGCCTCTAACCGCACGGCCAACTCGCTCGGTACTAACTTTGGTAGGTAGCCTCACCAGAATATCGACGGTGCGCGAGAAATACTTCGTATCCCTCAATGCTATTCCTATCCATTATTCTCCTTATAACTGGTCACGCCTCCCTAACACACATGGATACAGAGTCCATCAAAACAATGTTCGTTGCGTTCATTTTCCTATGCCGTTATGTACAGGAAAATGAGCCTTATTGTATCATACTGTAGAAATGTAGCCTATATTATCGTGAAGTATTTACACACTCCCACAGCATAATTCATTTAAAGGTTAGCGCAGTTTGCATTTAAGAGTCATTATTATCATTTTTCATTTTTTTTACAATTTGCTTTACGTCGCACCGACACAGGTAGCTGACGATGGTGACGATAGAATAGGAAAGGGCTAGGAGTGGGTAGGAAGCAGCCGTGGCCTTAAGTAAGGCCTAGTATGAAAATGGGAAACCACGGAAAACCATCTTCAGGGCGGCCGAGCTTGTGGATTGAACCTACTATCTCCCTAACCTCTCGGACAACTCGCACTATTTATTATTAGTGTTGTTATTATTCTGTCTTATTCTGTTTGCCTACAGGGTTGGGTTTTCCCTCGGACTTAGCGAGAGATGCCTCAAGGGCAATCCTGGAGCGCGAGACTTTGGCTCCGGAGTTACAACTGGGGAGTAGGATCAGTACCTCGCCCAGGCAGCCTCACGTGCTATGCTTAACAGGGGCCTTGTGGGAGAATGGAAGGATTGGAAGGGATAGACAAGGAAGAGGGAAGGAAGCGGCCGTGGCCTTAAGTTAGGTACCATCCCGGCATTTGCCTGAAGGAGAAGTGGGAAACCATGGAAAACCACTTCGAGGAAGGCTGAGGCGGGAATCGAACCCATCTACTCAGTTGACATCTAGAGGCTGAGTGCACCGAGCTCCAGCCATCGCACCACTTTTAAAATTTCGTGGCAGAGCCGGGAATAGAACCCCGGCCTCCGGGGGGAGGCAACTAATCACGCTAACCACCACACCACAGAGGCGGACATTATTATTATTATTATTATTATTATTATTATTATTATTATTATTATTATTATTATTATTATTATTATATTAATTTAGTTTTAAAATGTGTATATTTTTCTTCCACTTTTGAGCGTATTAATTACATTTTCAGATTAGTGTAGTTCTCATTATTACTAGGCCTAATAATAATAATAATAATAATAATAATAATAATAATAATAATAATAATAATGAGGGATTTCCAGTCGTCCATTATGCCAGCAGAAAACGAGATTTAATTTTTTTTCGAATATTTCTTCGCAGATAATGTTCTTCGAACTGTACACCGTTAACCGAGTGTTAACTTCATGGCAAGCCTGGGATTCGAAGCCAAGCAAGCAGGATAAAATGTAACTATGCTAACCCCAGTACCACGGGGCTATAAATTCAGAAGAAGGCTGGACTACCTTTTGGGATGATGTTTAATTAATAAAGTTGATGTGACTTCCAGATTCTACTGTCAGATTTCAAGCATGGCACCCGGAGGGCTGGTGACAAGGGAGTCCATATCTGGATTAGTCCAGAGCGGTCTTATTTTTTTATCTCCTTGCCCCGTCTAACAGCTTACACCACCCCCGGTAGGCTGCAGTGTTTTTAAGCGTGCCCGGGGTAAGTCTGTGAATAGGATTACAACGTTTAAACGCTCGTGCATTGTCGCCGAGGGTCTGGGATGGGGTAGAAGAGGAGAAGGTGAGCTTAGAAAAGAGGTGAAGGTGGGGCGGTAGAAGGGAGGAGGGAAGCTAAATCCTCTTAGTGTCTTCCAGCATCCATTCTCCTCCTAAGCTCTTGCCCTAACCCTTTCACGACGGAAATTCCCATTTATTCCGAAATTTACGCCTGCCTAGCTCCACGTCCTATAGATATACACACACACCGCCTTAGAGGCTCGCGCGTTAGTCTTCATCTGTTTCGCTCAAATCCGCTTTTATACGTGAGGCTCGGGGGAGAGGTTGCCGTGGAGATGTACAGGCACCGCCAAGAAACCTGCAATACAAGGCACACAGGTCCCCTCTCTGGACAACCTCATGATAAGTCAGCCAAAGAGGGGAAATATACCTATCTTCTTTCTAAAACTTGAAACACAATACATTATATAAAGTAAGCACAACATTTAAATAGAATATACATGCGTAATATTAGTTCGACTTCTTGAATGAATGGTCAGTGGATCGGAGGGCCCCGTGTTCGATACCCGTTAGGGTCGTGGATTTTAATCGTACTATATTAATTCTTCCGGGTCGGGGACTGGGTCCTTGTGTTTGTCACAAAATTTTCCCCTTCATATTCAGACAACACACCACACTACCACTACATCCCTCCATAATAGGATTGGCGTCAGGAAGGGTATCCAGCCATTCAACAGGGAAAATCCTATTGTGAAACATAATAATAATAATAATAATAATAATAATAATAATAATAATAATAATAATAATAATAATAATAATAATAATAATTGTTACCGTGGTTTGGTGGATCAGCAGAGGTGAAAGAAGGTGCTGGGATGAATAGGTCTCAATATACGAAATTAAAGTTAATTTAAAATTTAACAAGGTTATATTTTCTTTTCAAGATCAAGAAATAACAAATATAACAGGTACTCAGTAGCCTAGCAACAAATCAAGAATGTACAATTACAGTTGTTATAGGATTTGGGCTCCGAGACCCAGACGCACAATTCTTGAGCAATTAGCCCAACTTTACCCAAATACAAGGTTTGACAAAGGGGCAGAAAACCCCAATCATGCCCAGGAGCACTTGCTCCCTATTACTCAGTAAAGCCTGCTCGAGGCACACAGAAACCAAAATTAAGGAAGAGCAACCCGCTCTCAAAGTTCAAGCCTATTCAAAGGCCACACCAAACTCCACTTTCAAGCTGCCCTCCGGGCACACACGAACAGGGGTAATGATACCCAACCTACTGAAGCCTACTCAATAAAGAAACAGGACAATTACATGGCCCCCAAGATACCAACTTGAGAGGAGGCGTAACTGCACTCCTAATACACTTCTTTAAAACCTATTTGGCACTAGGCCGCTTATGCAAGGGCTAATCCCATACTACGGAGGTGACACGATTGAAAAATGTTATGACATTACGAGTAGAAGGGAAACTGTTATAAAAACGTAGTCACCTCAAAACAAAATGAATGGGAGCTCGAGAGGGTTAGGCATTCTCTATCCCAATTTGTAGTTAAAGAGACAGAATTTGTACCAAGTGGCTTTTACATTTTAAATATAGATTACATGAGGAAAGTTTCGAACCCGCCCCGAGGGTTAAACTGCTGAGCTGGCAAGAAAATAAGTTATAAAACGGCCATTACCTGATGGTTGAACTGCTGCCCGAAGAAAGAGGCGCTTCCCGCCCCCTGCTACATAATTACACAATGAGAGATGTTACTGAAGTGGCGCGGAGACCCAAAAATCAGCAGTTTATATACCCTCGCGGAACATGGACGGCCAAAAGATTACATGTCAAAACTGGAGAAGAAAACCAGGATTGGTGGAAAATTAATTACAGAAATTTGCGATTGGCCAATTTCAAAACTAGCGGAAAGAAAGGATTAACATTGCCAACTTAAACAATGGCTGAAAGAAATTTAATAAAGAACAAACTTATAAATACTAAATTTCTTCAAAAAAAAGGTTCCTTCACTTCGCACTAGGGTGCACAATTGTAGTTCTTAAGAGGTGCCATCTAGAAGAGAATGTTCACACTTCTTACTACAGAGCAAACAAATACACATCGAAACTGACATAGTTCAGAACACTTCAAAATTTACAGTAGAGACATCTTCTGAGAACTCAGAGAATTCAAGTGGAAGGTACAGTAGAGGAGTTTCAACTGGCGCAATATTTGAATTAGCGGAGCGGAGGTGTACCGCCCGGTACAATAATAATAATAATAATAATAATAATAATAATAATAATAATAATAATAATAATAATAATACTTTAATTAGCTTTACATCTTCTAACTACTTTTGCAGTTTTCAAGACGCCGAGGTGCCGGAATTTAGTCCCTCAGGAGTTCGTTTACGTGTCAGTAAATCTACCGACACGACGCTGACGTATTTGAGCACTTTAAAATACCACAGGACTGAGCCAGGATCAAACCTGCCAAGTTGAGGTCAGAAAGGCCATCGCCTCAACCGCCTGAGCCACTCAGCCCGTCTGTGTGACACAGTTTGTACTCGCTTCCCCATAGATGTGGTAATAGATGATTCTTCTTTCTTCTTCTTATTCTTCTTCTTCAAGTGACATATCCGTTGGCGATTACCCTGGAGAATGCATCTCTTTCTTTAGTTAACTTGAAGTGATGTTCGGTATTGTCTTTGATGTTTTGGAAGGATGACATCGGTGGTCTACCATCTTCTTGCTTCCCTTCTATCTTTCCTTGTAATATGAGGTGTAGAAGCCCGTACTTTCTACCTCGCAGAACATACAATAATAATAAGCTGCTTTCCTAGATGTAGCTCCCCTTAACACTTCATTATTGGTTATGTAATCTGCCCAGGGTATTCTGAGCATTCTCCCATGTAACCACATTTCAAAGGTTTCTGATCTGTTCAAGGTGGAAGCTTTGACATTCCTTAGTATTGTTACGTGCAAGCCCTGTGGTAGCCCTGTCGGTACTTCCAGGGAGAGGCTGGTGACTTGCACGATCTGGGATCTCCCTGCCGGCTTGTAGGGTGGAACCGGCCTTTCCGTGTATTATATTCTCGTCGGCCGGCTTACCTGTGAGTTTCTTGGAGATTCAATGGGAATCTTCTACCTCTAGTGACATTACGAAATTTCCGGCTCAAATCACCCGAGATATAAAAAGGGAGGCTAGCCGCGGATAGTCAGTCAGTGTTGGACTCGGAGTGACAGTTGGGCTCCGAAGTGGAGTCAGAGTTAGACTCGGTGTGTTGGGGTTCGTTGCCTGGGCTGAGGGCGCAGAGGTGTTGGCTGTCGCTAGTGTCCCATCGAGGTCTGAACGAGAAGCTCATGTTGTGATGTTGGAGATACCAGTGAATGGGGTGAAGACGACAGAACGGAAGATTGTACTGTGTGTTGATTTATTTATGTGGGCGTAGGCAGAGCGAGAGAAGCCGCTATCGCGAGTGTGAATGTAAATGGACCTGTGTTGTATTTTCCTGCTGTTGAATACTGTTGAGCTGTTTAGTTTTTCACTGCATGTGACTGTGTGACTGGACTGTCTGTGGTATCGAAAGAAAGAACAGTCGTCGTGTGTCGAGTGACCCGTAGCCCTGTGTTAAGATCCAGCTGTCTACACACACCTGCTGTATGAGGTGACTAGACTTGGGCAAAGTGAAAGTAAGGATTAAGTATCCCCAGTCCCCAGGTCGAGTAACGGGCTGGACCTCCTGCTGCGCCATAAGGAAGAGCAATTATTAAATAGACAGTAATTAGTAAGTGTGGTTATTCGTAACTGGTTGGAATTGTGTGTGTAAATGTGTGTGTGTGTTCACATACTAGGTCATCCTGAAATAAATTAGAGTAATGAAACAGATGGAGTTTTATTCGTAACTGTATTATTGCTTAATATTAATATTATAACAATAATCATATTATGATTTGGATTTTATATATTAGTATTATTACATATTGCCCATCGGCGTTAATTCTGAAAATCTCTGGAAATGAAAAGCGTGTCTTCGCAGTCTTTTGTTTACCAACTCGCTCTGTAGCCTCAGTTTTTTCCACACCTCTAATAATTAAACCATTAACAACTGAGTTTAACCATCGCCTCCTTAGTCTCACTCCACTTCTCTTATCCTGTCCGGCTCCATGGCTAAATGGTTAGCGTGCTGGCCTTTGGTCACAGGGGTCCCGGGTTCGATTCCCGGCAGGGTTGGGAATTTGAACCATCATTGGTTAATTTTGCTGGGACGGGGGTTGGGTTCACCCTCATCATGGCAAATCAAAAAAACCTGCACCTGGCGACCCGAACATGTCCTCGGACACTCCCGGCTCTAAAAGCCATACGCCATTTCATTTCTCTTATCCTCTATCACCGAGTCTATTATTCCATTTCGAGGTAACCTACCCTGTTCCATTCGCCTCACATGACCCACCACCGAAGCCGGCTTATACCTACAGCTTCATCTAGTGAGTTCATTCCTAATTTAGCTCTCATCTCCTCATTCACAGTACTTCCTGTCCTTGTTCTCACGTGTTTTTACCTGAAATAATTCTCGCTACTTTCATTTCCATTGTTTTTATCTTTATTATTAATGCTGTTTTCGGTGAGAAACGTTTCCGGTACTCGGCCTCCGAATAAACCATCTGTGTGTCTGGAGATTAAAATCCCCATCTCGGCCGGGAATCGAACCCCGGATCCGCTGGACCAAAGGCCAGCATACTAAACATTTAGCCATGAAGCCGGACATTTTGAACGTATTTGCTCTTATTTAACTTAGAGTAAATTCAATCAAAACCCATGTGAACACCTGCATGTAAGAGACGGATATTGAACTGATGATATGACATTGGAAACAATCAGAAGTGAAGGCAACTTCCTGTTTCCAGCTGCGTTAGGAACCAATGAAGTGTCTGAAACATGTAAGCATGACACCAACTTGCGAGAATCAAAAGTAAAAATTATATTCTTGAACACAGTACCATCTGCTGGAATATTTATAGCAAATTTATCTGCCCATAAATCGCGGTTCTTTAAAAAAAAATTAGAAAAAAAGATTCCATTACTGCGTACCGTTGCATACCGGCGGAAAAACACTGCATTATTATTATTATTATTATTATTATTATTATTATTATTATTATTATTATTATTATTATTTATGGAATAAGCCACTCACTGCTTTATTGGACTAATTTAATCTAGGAATCCCCAATTTGTACACACACAATTAAACTCGACACTATATGACTTCACTAATTAGGTGTCATTTACAGAAGTCACATATGCTGTCCACGGATGTTCGACTGGTTCGTGCTTACCTGGAAAGGGCAATCCTTCTGTAACCTTGATTGACAGAGTTCTCAGTTTTACTTCATTTCGCACGCACTAGTTTCTCAAAGTCGAACCATGAAATAGTCGTCGCGTGTTATGGTGGTCAGCAGCCCTTTGTTCGAGTCTGTCGGTGCGGAGCCGAACTGAAATTGAAAGGTGGACTGCTCTCCTAACACCAACAAACCTCCAAACCCCGCCAAATCTCCTGACCAGAGAGAAGGCGTAACCTTCTAGGTGGCCCGCCGCTTCCCTTCGGGAAGGGGAATAAAAACATTCCCCTTGGTCTGCCAATCAGGATTACCATTGTTCAGGTAATACCAGCGAGCCGGACTACCTCCTATGCGGAAGATATTTTGTAAATAGACAGCAATTTGTGAGTGTGGTCTTTCATGGCTGAATATAATTGTGTGTGTGTACACCGGGTAGTCTAACAGCCCCTTGCGATCTAGTTTTATGCAACCCAGGTCTGAAATACATCGGTCCCTCTCCCTAAAACCGTAGCAATATAACGAGATATGTGGTTACGGGTAAGAAGACAGCAGGAATCATGAGCAATTTTCACCCTATACAATACCTGTTCCTGATTTGTGTGTGCACGTCCTGTTGTAAGGTAAGGTAGGGGGGCAAATTCCGTCCCCGCACCTAATTTCGTCCCCCTAGGGATTTTCAATTTGCACGGGTTGGTACCTAATGTTTAGAAACGCGCATGCACGTATCCTCATCCCGTTCTCTTGTTGTGAGAGCTGGTTGTGTGCACCACGTTTAGTTCCCGTGTACAAGGAGGAATCACTTTTCATGTTTAGCTGAATTAGTGCAGCATTCAAATTAAGAGCCTGTTATTCCTAGAGTGAGCACTGATATGTGTATGAAATAATGGGCTGCATTCCAGTCCTGCGGTGTATCTCCTAACGTGTAATCCCTACAGTGAAGTGGTTGGCGTGAGTTACTGTAACGGCCATTATAATAAATCAGAGGATGTTCTTAATTTCGTCCACCTTCATTTTATTATTTATTTATGTTTATTATTATTTTCTGGTGGGAAAACACAAGTAGTGGAATACGTAGGCTATGAATAAGGCTATGAAGGCATTGAGGGACAAGACCATGGGTTACAAACGTGCAGATAAGGCATTTTATATCCTACGAGCAACGCTGAAAGACTATGTTAAAATGAATACCAAGAAAACATGTTTGATAAATGGACTTCAAGTAATTAATTATAGGGAAAGTAAGGATAGAAAAGAGAAATATATAAAAATTGTACTTTTCATAAATTTTGTGGGGGACGAAATTACGAACACATTTACCGTTCCCCCAAGAAGGGTCATATTAGGAAAACGGGCAATGCTAGCTTACCTAGGTGAACAATAGATTCAAGCATGAAGTACAAAGATAACTAGAGGAAGACCTAGAATGTGTGGTTTCATTTTTTAAAATTTTGTCAACATAGGAAATGTGTGGAAATGGAAGAGGCAACAGAGAGAGTCGCAAATAGGTTGTGGAGGCATTTAGTGCACATGTAGGCGATTGTAGATTAAACGCTTAAAGGCATAACGGCTATAATGAGGATGTTGGTCTGTGTAAATCAAACCAGGTTGTATTTTGACGTCGTCATCATAGGCACAAGTCCTCCAGTTAACATGGATATGTTTTTGGGCTGGGGTTCTATTTGGTATTAGTGACATCATTTTAGCTTAGACAATTTTGAGTTATTTGTGTTATTACCGTTATTGCCGTGTGCCAGAACACTGTCTTCTAGAAAATAAAAAATGGCTTATGGATTTTAGTGCCGGGAGAGTACGAGAACATATTCGGCTCGCAAGGTTCCGGTCTTTTGATTTGACTCCCGTAGGCGACCTGCGCGCTGTGATGAGGATGAAATGATGATGAAGACGCCACATACATCCAGTCCCTGTGCCAGGGAAATGAACCAATGGTGGTTGAAATTCCCAACCCTGCCGGTAATCGAACCCGGGAGCCCTGTGACCAAAAAGACAGCACGCTAACCACTTAGTCATGGAGTCGGAGAGTGTCTTCTATATACAGCAGGTCCAAATGGCGCCGTATTTTAGACGAGTTTGCACTGATTTTGACTGGCGTTTCGTCCACGTCACAACGAAGCTCCTTACACACGTTAACGTCACCAAACGCAGCAGAATTTTTCTCATAGGTCGTATCTTGCGAGAGAAAATGTTCCATAAAATGGTGTGCTAAATCAGCGACGATTTTGTTGATCGCAGAATTGATAAGCGGGGGTGTCTTGTCAGATGGCATGGGAATGCTGTGTGCTTGATCAGCTGCTGTATTGTTGGACGTACATTATGATGCTCATAGGAACTCTTTACCTCCCTTGTGGGTGGATTGAAGGGATGCATTACATGTACCTTAAGACTTTGTACTCCCTATCGCCTCCTAACCCCAAAAATATATTCATGATTCAATTTTATTCCTTGTAGTGGAATAATAATAATAATAATCGTGTGGCCTCAGCTACTGTGTGCAGACATTTCAATTTGACGCCATCTGACTCTTTGCTCGTCATTTTCGACGTACCGTTTTACTCTAGGCCTACTAGATGGCAGACCGAGTAAACCTAAACTCTCTTGTGCGTATGTGGCTGAGATTTAATGAATTTTGTCGGGTAAGCCCCAAATGTGTCACCAGAGATCTTTTATATGGTACGACATGAAGTGTCGAATGGACTACTTCTGCCGGGTTTGAATCCGCTATCTTGGGATCCGGAGGCCGATACTCTACCACTGATCCACAGAGAAATTGCTATTTGCTTTACGTCGCACCGAAGGGAGAGGAGAGGCTTGGGAATGGGATGGAAGGGGCCGTGGCCTTAATTAAGGTACAGCCCCAGCATTTGCCTGGTGTGAAAATGGGAAACCACGGAAAATCATATTCAGGGCTGCCGACAGTGGGGTTCAAACCCACTATCTCCCGGATGTGAACTCACAGCTGCGCTACCCTAACCGCACGGCCAACTCACCCGGCCACAGAGAAATTCACATATACCGGTATGTTTTTCTTAATTTCTTTGGCTAGCTTCTTCCACGTTTACTTCAGACACTTCTTTCAATTTCTTCCGGCCAGCTTTTTCTTTCGATACTCTTACCTGTTGAGCTATGGTCGCCTGTTCTGTTGGAAAGGATTATGGGAGGTTATCCTGGGGAGGTTTTCTATTGTCCTCCATTAATTACGGTTTCCGGTTAACAGTTACATGAATGTATAAGGAGATGTGGCAACGACGCATTCTTTAGAACTCGGCACGTGACGTGGACTTGGAACATTTGGTTTGTTGCTTGTTAAAGAGGATAGGGCTAGAATAATACAGTAAAAACTTACTCAAAGCGGAACTTGAATAAAACGGAAACTTGTTCACTACAGATTTTTTCTTGGTCCCGGCTAAGCTTACGGCGTTATAATGTTTTTGATTTTGTAGAATGCGAAATCTCCTCAAGAAGGAAACAGAAAATAATGAAATCATTTTAAAAAATCTGCATGTACAATGTGGAAAATATTACGAACTTGTGTAGTCCTACCTACAATATCTGTGCATTGCTACTGGTTAATTAATTTTAACTTCATGCGGCTATTTCTAACCGGGTGCAGCCCTTGTACGGCAGACCCTCCGATGAGGGTGGGTGGCATCTGCCATGTGTAGGTAACTGCGTATTATTGTGGTGGAGGATAGTGTTATGTGTGATGTATGAGTTTTGGGGATGTTGGGGAGAGCACAAACACCCAGTCCCCAAGCCAAGGGAATTAACCATTTAAGGTTAAAATCTCCAATCTGGCCGGGAATCTAACCCTCTGTACCAAAGGCCATCACGCTAACCATTTAGCCATGGACCCAGACATTGCTACTGGTGGTATGATCAATGTCATAGTATGGACAAACTGAAGCACGTTGTCGACAACCCTGCCACCAGAGCACCTGCCTTACTATTTCTTCACTGGGGCACTTCAGACATTTCTGTCAGGCTAAAGCCAGTGATCTGTCTTCTATACTAATATTATAAAGAGCAAAAATGTGTAACTTATATTTGTTTGTAACGGATAGACTGAAAAACTACTGAACCGATTTTAAAAATTACTTCACGTATACGAAGCTACATTGCCAGTGAGTAACATGGGTTGTATTATATTTTCAAAACAATTCGACGGCGGGGGTGGGGGCGACGGGGAGGATATAAAATATAATACTAATAGGCTAATATAGGCGAAATCGAATTTATCGTACAAGGACGAAACAAAGCTCATTTTAAGCCCCTTGGCGCAAAGAACAAAACTCGGTAAGCCCTACGGGCCCAAAAACCATGTTTTAAAGCCCTAAAACCCACCGTTATGGAGACATTGGTACCACACTACCCCTGCAATCGGATATAGAAATGAACTGCCGTAACCATGGTAACGTCAGCTCCAGTATTCTTACAGCAGCGAGATTATCTACAATATATAAGAAAAACCTAACATGTTACACACATGAAAATTGATATTTGGAATATCCTTTAAAAATAAAATAACACACATTTTTATTTTCAGAAAGTCCACTTAAGCGGTTGCGGGGGGGGGGGGGGCGGAGGGTGTGTAAAGAAGTGAGGAAGGAGTTGAATTATTTATGAGGATACATATATCTCAGAAACTGATGACGTTACAGTCTTTAAAACTGGTACTTGGAATCTCTTTTAAAAATAAATGAACAGATATTTTTTTTGCAAAATCCACTTAAGGGAGTGAAATAATAAAAATGGAGTGAATTTTTAAAATGAGTATCCTCTTCTTCTACCGCTTTTTTCACACATGTGGAGTCGCGGGTGCAAACTGCGTTGCACATATGGATTTGATCATGTTTTAGGGCTGGATGTCCTTCCTGATGCCAACGCCATGTGTAGGGATGTAATTACTATTTCGTGTTCCTGCTCTGGTTGGTAATGTGGTGTGTTGAGTGAATATGAAGAGGAGTGTGTTGGGACAAACACAAACAACCTGTCCCCGAGCCAGATGAATTAATCACACGCGATTGAAATCACCGACCCAGCACAGAATCGAACCCGGAACCCTGTGCACCGAAGGCCCCAACGCTGATCACTCGGGCAAGGAGTGGGGAAGTTTTTTAAATGAGTATATCTACAGTATATCTCATAAACTTAACATGTTACAGACTTGAAAATTCGTATTTGTAATCCTCTTTAAAAATAAAGAAACACGTACGTTTTGTTTTCGGAAAATCAACATAAGCTGGAGATCGAAAATAAGTGAAGAAGGAGTTGAATTATTTTTATGAGGATACTTATATCTCAAAAACTAAGATGTTACAGACGTGAAAATAGGTATTTGGAATCTCCTTTAGAAATAAAGAAACCCCTTTCTTTCGACTTAAAAAAGGACTGTTTCTCACATGTAGAGTTCCATGTCGCATGTTCCACATTTAGCTCTGCCAGTAGCCTGCTTATCTTAGCCTCAAAAGCCAATATCACAAACGTGGTTTACAAAAACTCTCTGGGGTAAATGAAATGCAATTTTTCGGTGAGTTTTTTATACTTAAGGGATTTTCAGATAATATCTTATTGCAATACCGAGGAACAATTTATTTTGATCAACTTACAAAATCCTCATGAGCGAATCCGTGGGTAAAAGCTAGTCTAAGATAAACAGGTACAGTGATACGGGCAATAGAACGAATGAAGCGCTTGAAAACGTATCGGCAATATCCGAGTGTGTCAAGCAAGAAACGTTCCCTGCGAATCAAGGAAATTTATTCAAAGTGATGAACAACATACGACGCATCACTTTTTCGAATCAACTACAACTCTTCTAGCAGTGAGAAAGAGCAGATGTAAGGAGACGAGCAAGAAGATGAAGATCAAATCAAGATTCGAATCTACGAACAGGCCCTACAGTGCATTTGTGCCATAGAGCAATTTGCCATTAAATCTAACTCTTCCTGAACTTATGTACTCAGCTCAGGACTGCATTGAGAAAGTCACGATTAGAAATAAAAGCAAACAAGTTTCTTTGTGTGATGTGCAAGAAAGCTTAGTGTTGTGAAGTGCTGTATAGAGTGTTATAGTGGAAATAACTTTAAGGAACGTATATGCAGTGTTGTGAAATAGTGTAATGTAATGTGTGTTGTGATAGTGTCAAAATGGTAGGCTATACGTACCCTGCATCATACTGAATGTAATACTAAAGAGCAGGTATAATAATTAACAAATCAGCGTACTAAAGTACTACGTAGGTCTACATCAATCTGAATACCCGAGCGTCATGCGTAGGTAGATGCAGGTAAGCTCTGAATAATAATTACCGTATACCGTACCATGTGTTGTGTAGCAGTGGTGATGTTTTTTTCTTTGCATTTGGCTTTACGTCGCACCGACACAGATAGGTTTTATGATGACAATGGGACAGGAGAGGGTTCGGAATCGAAAGGAATCGGTCGTGGCCTGAATAAAGTTACAGCCCAAACATTTGCCTTCTGTGAAAATGGGAAACCACGGAAAACCATCTTCAGGGCTGCCAACAGTGGGGTTCGAACCCACTATCCCCCGAACACTTGATACTGGCCACACATAAGCGACTGAAGCTATCGAGCTCGGTAGGTGGTGGTGATGATTGGTGTTTTAAGGCAAATGTTTTGTGTAATACCGAAACTTGTCTAATTCGGAAAAATATTGCGGTCTCTTGAGATTCCGCTTTGAGCAAGGTTTACTGTACAGAAATATGTGAGCACCTCGGGGGTAGACTAAAATTGACAAAGGGAGGTCGGACAAGAGAAGTGAATGAAAGTGGCCTGTGAAAAGTAACCAGCTTCAGCTGAGCCTTTGGATCGTTCCAAATATCTCGTCAGCTGAGAACCTCTAGGGAAGCTCGTGAGTGAATTTAGGCAAATCAGATAGTTGTAGGGTAAGGTTGTCATTAAAGAAGAAATTACCGTAAATTAGAAGATGTCTCAGAATGTGAGGTAATACAATTTTCTTGGAAGTATGTGACGGGTAGAGGGGGTTGGGGGTGGGGGCGAGCGTGGCTTGCTGGCAGCGTCTTGTACTTATCGATCCAGGAGGTCCCTGGTGTAACTCATTTTAACAGTTGGTGTCAGCGTTCATTACTGGGGTGCTACGTGTGGTCTACCTTGCAGGGGAAGGTGCGTCTTAAGGAAGCGCCGGCTTGCCTCCCTCACCCGCCCACTCCCACTCCGTCCTGACACTTTCTAATCAGCCGCGTGGCATGCAGAGGCGCCACACGTGTCGGCGACACCAACTAATGAGTATCTTCCTGCTACAAATTGGGGCGCCCAGGGACTTGCGAACGGGGCTGTGAAGGGAATGGTAAAGAGGAGACGACTCAACCTTCGGTTCGCATCCGGTCTTTGGTCATGTCTTGAGGACAGCGATGGTTTCTGCTGCGTCAAGGAAATGTGAACTGCTGTCACAGATCAAGGAATGAGACAAGAGTTTCCCACTTCACCATCCAATTACAGAGACTAGGATAGCTTAGTTAACAGAGAAATCATTAATTGAAGTTCCTGGATCGATTCCCAGTACAGTCAATTATTGATATTTGAGAGAGATTAACTATGCCCTCTACAGTGCAAACGACCAGAACTAACAAAAGGAGTTTATGAGGAGTTTCTCAAGCTTTCGCAAAGTTGATCCACATGGTCAGGTATAAAATTAATACCTATTTGGACAATTCTCTGGAATGCCTGTTAGTTTCTTTTAGATTTAAACCTTTCAATTTCCAGACATCAGACGTATAAGCTGCCATAAAGTACAGCATCAAAACAACCATTCTGGTAGAAATATGGTCAAGGAAAATCAAATACGGTGTGGACTCCGGAGAGGCCTCCTACAGGTCTTTTTATTTGCCACCCATAGGCGACCTGCGCGTCGTGATGAGGATGAAATGATGATGAAGTCGGCACATAGACCCATTCCCCGTGCCAGGGGTACTAACTAATTATGGTTAAAATTCCCGACCCTGCCGGGAATCGAACCCAGGACACCTGTGACCAAAGGCCAGAACGCGAACCATTTAGCCATGGAACCGGACATGTTCAAGGTGTTCGCTCTATAATAAAAAGAGCGCAGGATCGAATGTTCATCAGGTCATTTTTAATTACATCTTAATTTCTTTCAATATGGATATGCTCATGGGCAGGCGATCCATCTAGAATTAGCATCATCAATTTCCCCAACACCACTGTAACCATGGCAACCAGTGTCCGTCCATGTATACGAGTTCAGTAGTGCCATCTTCTCACTGTGCGCTTGTTTCCTGTAACTAAGAACTTGAGGAAATCTGGTATCAAGCGAACCTAGTACTACTCCTTAGTTCACAATTAAAACACTTAAATTGGCCGGGAAACGAACCAAGGGACTTATAATATGGGAAAGGCACGTACCTCTACACGAAGTAATAATAATAATAATAATAATAATAATAATAATAATAATTATTATTATAATAATAATAATAATGGGCTAAACCAAGACAAGCAACCTGAAAGAAGACAAGGTACCACTTGGACAGAGGAACGCAAGTTGACCCACTCACAGAGAATGAGGGAATTCTGGGCTCAAAAGAAAGCGAAACAAACAGCCAAATGAAACAAGACTTAACGTGGTCGTAGATGGCCCCAACGAATAATACATTTACATATATAATAACAATAACATCAAACATAAGGTAGCAGGTAGGGACCCTCTTCGGAGGCAGCCCTGCCCAGGGAGTTGCGCCCCTGCCTATGTGAGTCCCAGAGCACACTGACGCGGTGTGTATCATCTGGTAAGGGTCCCAGCTCAGGGTTACGAGTGAAGACCTCAACGGCAGTGAAGGCGGAGATGAAGATCATTGGAACGGCGTAACTGGCGGATGAGGCACCCTCGCTTTTTGGGATAATAATAAAAAGCCTGTTTAAAATCCAGGTGCGTCTGAGTGGTATCCACCGGCTTCCTGGTCCGCGTCTGTCACCTTGTAGGTGCGGCGGCAATACCAAGCTCCAGGAACTAACAATCCCTGGTTCTAAGCACCCAGCACTGCTGGATTTCCTATTACAAGCCAAACATGATTCGTGAGCGTACTAACAGCATTACCCCAGGTGGTATCCAATCCACCCGTAGCATTGAGACGGCAACCAGGCTTTCGGATTCTGGGGAGCCTGGACAACCACGAAAACATGGGAGAGAGTCGGAGCTCTCTGGTAAACTATCCCACAAAACCCCCACGTACATTGGTACATTCAATATCAACACTTTGATACAACCAGGAAAATTACTAAATTTAGTCACAGAACTTGATCGGCAAAAAATTCTTATCCTTGCCCTGCAGGAAACTCGATTTTCTGATGATGCCACCTTGGATTATGGAAATTACCGTATATTCAAAAGCAAAACAGACCAAAAGATTCTAAATAGGACCCCTTTATTTGGCATGAGCTTCGTAGTACATAAAAGTATACTGAACTCGATCCAAGAAGTTAATTCCATCAGCAATCGCCTAATGACCATGAGGATTCAGTGTGCCAATAAAAAATATACATTAATAAATGCACACGCCCCTACAAATATAGACAACAAGAAGAATCCCCAAAACGGGGACAAATTTTGGAACAGACTTGAAAAAGTGATGTCTAAAATTCCAAAGGATGACGTCAAAATCCTCTTAGGCGATTTCAATGCACAAATTGGCCGAGAAAAGGAACACAGGAAAACTGTCGGACTCTACCCGGCGCACAAATTTACGAACAAAAACGGCTCAAGGCTCATTGAACTATGTCAACAGTGCAACCTTAAAATCATGTCCACATCCCTTAGGAAGCATCCCAAGAAACAAAAAACCTGGAGGTCCCCCATTGAATCCATTGGAGAATTTCAGATTGATCATGTAGCTATCTCGTATCAGCTACAGAAAGAGGTACATGATGTACAAGTGAGAAGAGGAGCAAACGTCGGCTCTGATCACTATCTCACAAGCGTTAAAGTAAAATTTACTCCAAGAAAATACTTCTTTTCCTTCTTCTTCTTTTCCTGCCGCTTTTCCCACTCCTGTGGGGTCGCGGGTGCGAACTGCGTCGCACATGTGGATTTGGCCCTGTTTTTACGGCCGGATGCCCTTCCTGACGCCAACCCTCTATGGAGGGATGTAAGCACTATTGCGTGTTTCTGTGGTGGTTGGTAGTGTAGTATGTTGTGTGAATATGATGAGGAGAGTGTTGGGACGGACATATACACCCAGTCCCCGAGCCAGAAGAATTAATCAGAAGAGATTAAAATCCCCGACCCGGCCGGGAATCGAACCCGTGACCCTCTGAACCGAAGGCCAGTACGCTGACCATTCAGCCAACGAGTCGGACACTCCAAGAAAATACTACCCCAAGAAAATCCAACAACAGAAATTTGACATAAAACAGATTCCTGTTACGGATCTAAAAGAAGCATGGGAAAATCAACCAGCGAAAACATGGGAAAAATTCCACACCAAAATCATACAGAAGGCACGAGAAATGGTACTCTTAAAAATGAATGCAAAACACCCCTGGTGGAACTCAACATGCAACCAAGCCCTAGAGATAAGAAAATCCGCGTTTCAGAAATACAACAGTAGAAAATCCCAGAAAACTCAACGAGAATTTTATGAGACCAGAAAACAAGTATCCAAAACCATCAGGCAAGAGAAAAGAAAGCACCTGAAAGAACAACTGGAGTCAATTGAGGAAAACTTTAGAAACCACAACACAAGGGATTTCTACAGAACATTCACAGAAAAAATCTGAGGATACATTCCACAGAACTTATGTTTTAGGAAACAAGACGGAAAATTGGCGCTTACTAATAAAGAAAACTGCCAAGAACTTGTACGGTACTTCTCAGAACTTTTTAACTGCCCCGAACCCACTGAAAGATTTCTTGAAGAAGCATCCAGTTTCACTCACCCAGAATCACCTCCACCAAACCAGGAAGAAATTCAGAGTCACATTAAACGACTAAAGAACAACAGAACCTCAGGAGGAGACGGGATTGTTGCAGAATTCCTTAAGAATCTTGGTCCAAATTCACTCAAGGAACTTACAGAAATCATACAGAAAATCTGGAAAAATGAAAAACTCCCAGAAGACTGGAAATGTGCCTTGATTCACCCACTTCACAAAAAAGGAGACAAAACTGATGTGAACAACTATATGGGAATCTCCCTCCTTGTAGTCGGCTACAAAATTTTCTCTGCATGCCTGTTGAAAAGAATACAAGAACAACTAGAGCATAAAATTGGTGAATATCAAGCTGGGTTCCGCCCTCACAGAACATGCACTGAACAGATCTTCAACCTCAAAACCGCTCTAAAATTCAGGGCCCTCAGAAACCTTCCAATCATCTGTACCTTCGTAGATTTCAAGAAGGCTTATCTCTGTTCAGCATCCTGAAAGAACAGGGACTAGACTCCAAAACGCTAAACTTGACCAAACAGACCCTCACTGACACGAAGTCAAGAGTGAAATTCATGGGAGAAATCTCAGACGAATTCCTGATAGAAACTGGTGTCCGGCAAGGAGATGGACTATCACCCCTCCTCTTCAACCTCGTACTAGATAAGGTGATGAGGGAATGGGAAAACGAACTGAAAGCACAAAATAGCTGGAACCCAGTAAACATCGGGACACGAAACAACAAGCTTGAAATTCCATGCTTAGCCTTCGCGGATGACCTGGCCCTTTTGTCCAGCGATGAAGTCACAGCAATAAAGCAAGTTGAAATTCTCCAAGAATGTGCCAGAAAGGTCGGACTTCATATCTCCTTCCAGAAAACTGAATTTTTCTGTGCAAAACTAGACATCCATAGTCTCAATACAAAATACGGACAAATCAACAGAGTCCCTCACTTCAAATACCTGGGCGAAATCCTCGAACCAACTGGACAAGAGAAAATAGCCCAAAACAACCGTGACCAAAAACTCAGAAGAGTTTATGGGAGAACAAGAGAAATCTACAACAAAAAATGTATGTCTCTCCACGTAAAGATTAAACATTACAATACTGTAATCAAACCAGAGGCTTTATATGCAGGGGAAACTCTAACGCTTCATAGAAAGGGCGAACTGGAAAATATCCTAAAAGAAGAGCGAAAAATCATGAGGAAAATTTTAGGACCAAGACACACGGGAGAAGGGTACCGCCTCCAAACCCGGAAATCCACAGAAAAATTATCTAATATTGCGGCAGACCTCAGGAAAAAAGGCTAAAATTTTATGGACATGTTAAGAGGCTTCCAGAAACTAGACTAACCCACCAAGTTCTTGAAAGAGTTGACAAACTGAAGAATTTTCCTTGGATACAACAAACAAAAGCGGACATGAAGAACGCACAAATTCTCTGTGAAGACATTTTGAATCGAAATATACATAGAAAGAAAATTGACAATTGGGAAGTTACTCCAGAGAATGAAGTACCAAAAAGAGCAGGTACCAAGTGGACGGAAGAAAGGAAAAGGATCTTTAGTCAACAGATGAAAGCATCCTGGATCCTCCGCAAACGAAATCATAAATAAAGCTTCGTGTGTTCCAAAAGGGACCATTCACGCATAATAATAATAATAATAATAATAATAATAATAATAACATCAAACATGGCGTCTAGCATAGAACGAACGGAAAAGCTCCAGAAAGCATACAAACTGAAATGGTCACATTATAATAAAAGCATATCAATACAGGCAAAACTTAGACATTACAAAACAAGTCGTATTACCAGAAGCATTGCATGCGTCAGAAACAACCACAATTGGAGTATCAGGCATCGTAGAGACAGGAAAACTAGAACGTAAAATTGTCAAAAAAATGTTTGGACCAATACACAGAGATGATATATGAATAAAACGACCTACCAAAGAGCTGTACCAGCACACTGACAGACTGGCAGCCATGATCAGGAAACGCAGACTAACTTTCTAAGGGCACATAGAGAGAATGGGCAACTAAAGACTTGTAAAGAAAATTTTTGACGTAGTAAAATGTTCAAGCAAGAAAACAAATTGGTATCATGAAACAGATGAAGAATTAAGGCAGGTGGGGGTCAACACACAAATCATAGGAGTAAGAAAATAATTCAGAAACAGAATTAGGAATACAAAATTTATAGTAAATGAGAAGAAGAAGACAGGAACATCGTAGACAGACCAAAGAAAACAGGAGCACAGCCCGAGGATGAAGAGGTTTTGGGAAGGGAAGAGGAAGAAGGGATAGAAGTGAAAATTGTGTCATGAGATATTAGAGTTCAAACACTGTCCATAAGGGCAAAAATTATATAAATGAATGAATGAATAACAATAACAATAATAACAAAATTAGTATTATAGTTACGAGGTCTAGAAGGTCTTTCATTTTCTTTTATTTCACGAGCTTTACCATTCTTTTGTGGATACATTAATTTGTTTTTCGTTTCATCGGAATTCTTTATTTCCCCAGTAGGTGGAGTTCAAAGGATAGATTACATTACCTGCACACCTTGCATGTCGCAAGAGGCTACTAAGAGGGAAATAACCAAATAATATTTACTCGTCCTCTCGTATTCTAAACCCCCCTAAAAAGTCCATCATTCTATACTTTGCCTTGCAGTGAAGAAAATATACGAGTGCGAAGATTTTTCATTAATGGATTTACGTCACCGACCCAGGTAGGTTTTGTGCCGGTGATGAGAAACGGAAAGAGTAGATGTAGGATTTTTCATGACATAGCTCTTATTGAAACGTATGAGTATCAGCAAGAAAACATCTAACATTTGAAGAAAAAGGTAAATGCAACAAGAATAACAAAATATTATGGAAGTAATGAAATGGTGATGTAGTGGTGGTGGTGATTACTACTTTTAAGAGGAAGTACAACTACGCAACGATCCCCTCTCAGAATAATCATATGAAAAAAAATTGAAGAGTTCTTATCCTCCGAATAACAAACGCGCCGATAAAAGAAAGGATAAAGTCACGAAGTATGTGAAGAATAAAGACTCATCAGGCCTTGAAAATCTAATAGTGTTCGGGACGGAAGAGAAAAAGAGTTGTCCAGTATAGGTCGGATAGGAAAACTGAAAGCAAGGAAGTTGAAGTAAGTCAAAGCAATCGTATGCGATATTATCTTCACTCTCGTCAGAGGTCAATTGAGCTTTAGTCTGTGTACAGTCAGCAGTGACGGTGCTACCTTCAACAACCCGTATTGGCACAGTCCACAAATTTATATAAAGGTACTAAGTTCTACAAATATAAATTAAGCACACCTCGTTTTCAAATTTCCGGAAGTTTACAAGTTAAACACAGGCAATCAACTCTATCGAATCTCTCTCAAGAAAAAAATGGCTATTTCTCCTCATCATCATCTTGTTACACACTTTGTGTGATTCAACCGACAGCACTCATGTGACATTCACGATTACAGCGACAGCTGAAATTCTCATAGACGTACTTTCTATAGACTCAACTGATCAAATAAGGTGAATTTGACAATCATCGAAATATTATTTTATCCGATGTGAAATCTTCAGAAGTATTTTTAATTTCAAGAATGAAAATGTGTTGTGTCGTCGCCAGATGCAAAATGTTACTTTTTCTAAGACACATCAAACATCATAACACATCTCAATGAGCACATTGCCCAATCTTAATGTATACGTTTTTTTCATTGTTTTATGTATATACACTGAGTCAAATGCTTTGTCAATTTTTAGCTATGATCGTTATATGATTGAAACTAGTCCCACAATGTGATATATATATATATATATATATATAGGCCTACTGTTTTTTTTTTCTATTTGCTTTACGTCGCACCGACACAGACAGGTCTTATGGCGACGATGGCACAGGAAAGTATAGGAATGGGAAGTAAGCGGCCGTGGCATTAATTAAGGAATATCCCCAGCATTTGCCTGGTGTGAAAATGGGAAACCACAGAAAATCATCTTCAGGGCTGCCAACAGTGGGGTTCGAACCCACTATCTCCCGAGCTCACAGCTGTGCGCCCCTAACCGCACGGCCAACTCGCCCGATAGGCCTGCTGTACTGTATAGATAGTCACACATAATAAATATGTACTGATCGGGTGGAATACTTATTTCTACTTATTATAATTAAAGCAATTACAGACTCTGCTGCAGGTCTTATGGTCGGCTACGCCATTCCCGTTATTGGGCCAAGACCCCCACTCCTAGAAGGATCAGGTCTCTACCTTGTTTCCTACGATGAGGATGGTGTCTTATTTGTACATCCACATCATTAATCACCATAATCATCATAGTTTACCATTGCTTCCACTTACATGTGAATTCTATCTTCTGAGGACACGAAAGTCTACTTCGCAAACCTGATACCTGTAAAATAACAATACCAAGAGAAGTCGGACAGAATAGACTTAGGGGAGGAGACTGGCACAAGTAAGTCGAAGCAAACCCACACCCAGGCTGGATATTTTTCTTTTCCCGTCTATTCATAGCGTCATGAGAGATAGCCTTGTGGTTATGTTTCTCACAGCAACAACTACATCTACCCCCATTAGAGAACAAAATCTGACAGAGCGTGGTCATTTTCACCCCTCTACATTCACGATTCATCTATCCATGGCAGGAGCGGTAGGCAGAAGGAAGAGAATTCGTAGTCATTGCAAATCTAGTATCGTCAGAGTAACAAGGTAGTATGAGTTAAACAGGGCACACAGGGGCAATGCTAGGATAAACGGGAATAACAGCAGAGGAAACACCAAATTCAGCTAGGTCCATTACTTGCCACTCCTTACACACAATTCTCTTTGCGTCACACCGACACCACATAGGTCTCTTGGCGGCGATGGAATAGGAAGCTGCTTGGAGTTTAAAGGAAGTGACTGTGGCATTAATTAAGGAACAGCCCCAGCATTTGCCTGGTCTGAAAATGGGAAACCACGGAAAATCATCTTCAAGCCTGGCGACAGTGGGATTCGAACCCACTATATACCGAATTCATGCTGGTAGCTACGTAACCCAAACCACCCAGCCTCTTGTCCAGTAGTCGCTACTCTTCTTAATATGTATTAATATATACTACTGGGTATGCGGGCAAAAGACTCCGGACACTCCTTGCTGTTCTTTAAAAATACCCCTTCCATCTAACTAATAGTGTACAGCACCGAGCTCGATAGCTGCAGTCGCTTAACTGCGGCCAGTATACAGTATTCGGGAGATAGTAGGTTCGAACCCCACTATCGGCAGCCCTGATGCTGGCTTTCCGTGGTTTCCCATTTTCACACCAGGCAAATGCTGGGGCTGTACCTTAATTAAGGCCACGGCCGCTTCCTTCCCACTCCTAGCCCTTTCCTCTCCCATCGTCGCCATAAGACCTATCTGTGTCGGTGCGACGTAAAGCAACTAGCAAAAAAAAAAAGTTTACAGCAGTGGTAAGCAAACTGGGGTACGCGAGCAGTCTTCAGGGGACAAAGTGCAGAAAAATTGAAATATGGAGTTATTTTCTCATTTATTTATTTTTTAGAATTTGCTTTAAGTCGCACCGACACAAATAGGTCTTATGACGACGATGAGATAGGAAAGGCCTAGTGGTGCGAAGGAATCGGCCATGGCCTTACCTAAGGTACAGCCCCAGCATTTGCCTTTACGTCCCACTAACTACTTTTACGGTTTTCGGAGACACCGAGGTGACGGAATTTAGTCCCGCAAGAGTTCTGTCACGTGCCAGTAAATCTACTGAAACGAAGCTGACGTATTTGAGCGCCTTCAAATACCACCGAACTGAGCGAGGACTGAACCTGCCAAGTAGGGGTCAGAAGGAGAGCGCCTCAACCGTCTGAGCCACTCAGTCCGGCTTACCATTCCGTAGGGAGTTCTTTATGAGTTTCAGTTTCGAAGATGATCGTTTTGCGGAGGAAACAGCAATATTAACAATTAGGTCTAAAATGTTATATTTTGGAACCAGTCTTCACTGTTTCTTTAACAATAACTTTTCAGAGACATTTGTGTCGGAGTGTGGCGCTTGTGTCCCTCTCGTACTCTGAACACAACAATAATTTGCAAGCAGGTGCAACTAACTGTCCGAAAATTAGTCTACACTCGCACTGTAAAAACAAATCTTTTCATCCCATCCTAGAAGCGCATCACGACGTGTAGAGTGGCATTCGGGTAAAGTTATGTATTCATTTATTTCATGTTTCTGGGAGAGTCTGTGGACCCCTTGAGCGCTGGGCTCGCCTGAATTACGTCACTGGTATTACACTTCGTTTTACGGACGAATGTCCTTATTGTTGACAGCTTTATGGGGAGAGGTGATGATGATTATGTTTGTTGTTTAAAGGGGCCTAACATATAGGTCATCAGCCCCTAATGGTCGAAATGGGACTAAATATAATGGCAATTTAAAAGCCAAAAATCTTCCACTAACAATTCAAAACGTGATGACGAAGAGTGAATTGATTAATATGAATTTAAAACAATCAGTGGATCCGATCTGCAATTCTCCACATTCCCAAAAACTAGCGTAACAATAGTAGTACTGACCAAGGGACTGCTTCTATAGCACAATACTGAATAGATTATGCTTGTAGTCTAAAGGGGTCCAAAATCCAGGTAATAGGCCCCTCGTATTGGTACTTATCGCTAGGAAAGTATAACCTCGGTATTTGTCATGTTGCGATACTAATCAAAAGTAGCGTAGACCTACGGTATTCCACACATTATGGCACTACTCACAGGTAATGTAATGCGCACATGTAACACAGACATATGGTGTTTCCCACGTTGCGGCGCCATTTACAGGCAACGCAAACCTATGGTGTTCCTCACAAAGGTGTACTTATCACAGGAACTCCTACTACCCCGTGGTGTTCCTCACATAGTGGGTACTAATCATAAGCAAGGCAAACCCATGGTGTCGTTCATATAGTGCTGCTAATCACACGTACAGTACTGTAAAACCTACCCTGATTCACACATTGTCGCTACTAAACACAAACCTATCGTGTACCTAACATAGTAGTACTAAGCGCAAGTAAAAGCAACCCATGGTGTTTCCTGCGTGATGGTACTAATTACAAGTAATCTCATGATTCTAATTCGATCATCCCTTGTTCGCCCCTTTTAGTCACTTCTTACGCAGGAAGTGGGTGTATTCTTTGTCTGCGTCCACAGGTGATGTTGAGAGATGTGATGATGATATTTGTTGTTTAAGGGGCCCTGATTAATTCATTTATAGATCTTACTTATCGTTAACAAGACATTAATGTTCTAAACTATTCAGCATACAGCATTTAAAACGACACTCAGCAAAGCACCCTTTTCAAAATTCACACATGTAGTCTTCACTGAGCTCATGGCAACTACCCCGTGGGAACCCTGCCTGTCGTAATATGCGACTAAACGCGGCCCCACGGTCTCTTAAACTGGAAGCGTGTGCTGGCGACCACGGGGCCCTTAGCTGAGTCCCGACCCTGCTTCCACTTACATGTGTCAGGCTCCTCATTTTCATCTATCTTATCCGACCTCCGGGGCCAACTCTTCTTCTTTACCTACCCTGACGGTATTAGAGCACTCGAGGCCTAGGGAGACTCATTTTCGCGGACTTCGTGGCCCTTGTCTTTCTTTGGCCGATACCTTCATTTTTTAAAGTGTCAGTCCCTTATATATTTCTCTCTGATTACTGTTATATAGAGGACTTTCATCATCCACCTGTGGGTGGAGGCAGTAGAATAATCACAAAGTATTCCCTGTCTGTCGTAAGAGACGACTAAAAGGGGCCCCAGGGGCTCTTATCTTAGAAGCGTGAGTTGGCGATCATGGGTCCCTTAGGCGAGTCCTGGCACTGCTTACACTTACTTGTGTCAGGCTCCTCATTTTCATCTATCTTATCCGACCTCCGGGGTCAACTCTTGTTCTTTGCCTACCCTGACGATATTAGAGCACTCGAGGCCTAGGGAGACTCATTTTCGCGGAATTCGTGGCCCTTGTCTTTCTTTGGCCGATACCTTCGTTTTTCAAAGTCAGTCCCTTGTATATTTCTCTCTGTTTACTGTTATGTAGAGGACTTTCATCATCCCCCTCTGGGCAGGGGCAGTAGAATAACCCCAAGTTATCCCCTGCCTGTCGTAAAAGACGACTAAAAAGGCCCCAGGAACTCTTATCTTAGAAGTGTGAGTTGGTGACCATGGGTCGCTTAGCTGAGTCCTGGCATTGCTTCCTCTTACTTGTGTCAGGCTCCTCACTTTTATCTATCCTATTCGACCTCCCTTGGTCATCTCTTGTTCTTTTCCGACTCCGACGGTTTTAGAGCATTCAGGCCTAGGGAGGTTTTCATTTTCATACACTTCGTGGTCCTAGTCTTTCTTTGGCCGATACCTTCATTTTTGAAGGATCCGATCCCTTCCATTTTTTTCCTCTCTGATCAGTGTTATATACAGGATTGTTGCCTAGTTGTTCTTCCTCTTAAGACAATAATCACATGCACCACCTAACAGCAAGGTCATCAGCCCATAATGGTACGAGGTACAACGAAATGAAAATTGAAACTTTAAAATGCATCGACTGGCTAGAATCTAAAAGGAACGATGATGAAAAAATGATCGTGATGCCAAAATAATCAGTGGATCCAGTTCACAAGGCCTTAGTTACTGTGATGATGCTTATTACCTAAATGGGTCCAAAATCCAGGTCACCAACCCCTCGTAATGATACTAATCACCAGCACAGCAAAACCATGGTGTTCCTCCTATAGTGGTACTAATTAGAGGTAACGCGGACTCATGGTGTTCCTTGCATGGTGCTACTAATCATAAGTAATGCAGACCCATGTTATGTCAGATTTAATGGCACTACTCACAGGTAACACAGAGCCATGGCGTTCCTCACATTGTGGGACTAATTACAGGTGCCGACTCTATCCGTGGTGTTTTTCATACAGAGGTAATAAGCACAGCCCACTTATACTCATGGTGTTGCTCACTTACTAATCGTGGGCAACGTAGACCCACGGTGTATCACACATTACAGTACCACCCACAGGCAACGCACACTTATGATGTTCCTCACATTGTGGTAATTATCACAGGCAACGTAGACCCATGATGTCCCTCATATAGCGGTGCTACTCATAGTTAACGCAGACCCATTTTGAACACAGTGGAACCAACACATTCGAGTGCAGCACTCGGCCAGTACCTACTGGCTCGGCACCTACTCTCGCTAGAAGTTAGTCTTCGCAACAGAGTGGCGGCTCCCCCAACACGGTGGAATGCACACGATGGTACTAATCACAGGCAACGCTGAGATCTGTGGTGTGCTGCACAAAATGGTACTGCCCATAGGTAACATAGCCTCATGGTGTTCCTCACATGGTGATACTGATCGCAAGTAACGTCGACCCATGGTGTTTCTCACGTAATAGTATGAATCACAAGTAGTCTCATGTTTCTAATTTTATCATTCCTTGGTCGCCCGATTTAGTCGTCTCTTACGACAGGCAGGGGATACCTTGAGTATTGATCGTCTGCGTCCCCTACCCATAGGGGGTGTGGAGAGATGTATTCACGACTGTGTTTCTTGGTAGTGTACTATGTTGTATATAAATACAGGTATGAATTAAGATAATCAGAAGCACCTAGAGGAATTAACCAAACGCGGATCGGGAACTGAACTCGGGACCGTATGAGCCGATCGCTCCACTGACCATTCAGCTACTGAACCGGAATGAATGTTATCGAAGTGAAGCTATAATATTCCGTCACGTGCTCCACCTTAAGATGCCAGCTTTTCCGGAGTGTACCTGGCGGGCTGACGTCACACAGGGGAGGTAATCGTGTTAGCACCCAAGGCTCTTTGACACCCGAGAGCGGGGGTGGAGCCAGGCTGAGCTGTAGACTGATGGGCTAAGTAGCTCCTGCCATTACTTCACGTCCTATACAGCAAGGAACGTCTTCCAACAGGCTCGCTTGGTCGGCCGACCTTCGACTGTTTGATCATTGCAGTTCTTACCTCTTATTAGACATTCTATACACCATGGCCAAAATCCTTCGTTCTTATACCAAGGAATCAGTTTTACAACAATGATTATTTTATAATTTTCTATATGTCGCACCGATACATATAGGTCTTATGACGACGATGGGATATGAAAGGGCTACGAGTGGGAAGAAAGCGGCCGTGGCCACAATTAAAGTAAGTTACAGCCTAAGCATTTACCTGGTGTGAAAATGGGAAAACACGGAAAATCATCTTCAGGGCTGCCAACAGTGGGATTCGAACCTACTATCTCCCGAATGCAAGCTCACAGGTGCGCGCCCCCAACCGTACGGCCAACTCGCTCTGTACGAGCAGGTCAAAGGGAGCAACTAAGACATGCAAGAGATGGGGACTGCAGGAGATACAATGCAAGAGAGAGCGACTTTCTGAAGATCAGCTAATATCTACGGTGATTATCTGGAGGAAGGAAAGGAGAAATAACTAGACGGAAGGGAGGAGAAGAAAACAAAGAGAAAAAAGAACTACTAGAAATGCAGAAAGGAAATAATAAATAGACACCTATCGAGTTGATTACGCGGTACGATTCGTGTGGCTGTAATCTTTCATTATTATTGAGGATGTGTTGGGTTGGAACACCTGTGTCGGCAGCTCTAAACACGGTTTTCCGTACTTTCCTATTTTCACACCAGGTAAATTAAGAGCACGGTTGTTTCCTTTCCAGTTGTGCCATTTCCCCTTCCTATTGTCACCGAAAACTTACCTGAGTTACTTCGACGTTAAACTACTAGCAGAAACGAAATGAATGCACTGATTCACTTTACATCATCCCGTAGGCCAGGGCCTCTCAGGGTGCATGTGCTTGTTGCATGCACTGTGCACGGTGCAAAAGACGACTTCGCTTGGTTGACAAGAGTGCAGACCCCCACTCCTCGATTTCGAGCCATAGCACTTACTCTCTTTTCCTCACGCCTGACTCGCTCGCTCCTCCTCTCTTCCTCTTCCCCACTTGCTCCATAGCGCTCCATATCCGAGTCGAGGAGAGTCGAGGAGAGCCAAGCTTAGCCGAGTAGCCCAGAGACGAAGCGTTGGTCCGAGCCGAGCTGAGCGGGACCGATGCACAGTGCACGGAGCCCTTGCGTCTCGATTTGCACGCGTGAGATTTTGGGCGTTTGAGAGGCCCTGCCATAGGCGGCCAAAATCGAGTAGAAGAGGAGGAAGAAGAATATATTTTATAAATTCTGAAAATGAACTATTCAATCACACAAGTATCTTTTTCTCCCTGTAGATCAGGCCGTAGAAAGTATTCATGGTATCCTCTGCCTGTTTAAGATATGGCTAAAAGGGGTGACCTATAGGGGTTCTTAACTAGGGAGCGTGGATTGGCTACCATGGAGCTTTTATCGGAGTATGGGATTCTTTATACTTGTGCTAGGTTCCGAATTTTCCTATTCGACCTGGTTTGGTGAACCTCGCAAATGTTACATTATTTTCACGCTCTTCGTAGCTCTATTAATTCTTTTGCCAATAAAGTCGGCTCCGTTTACCGCGCCATCGCTTTTAACAATGTATTGGATATAACGACGAAAGCTAACGGTCCCGTCTAAATCCTATATAAACACTGTAGTTAGCAAACCGCTTAGTACGACATCGCTTATTACGTCATTCCGTATATACCGGTGTATTTTTTTCAAAGCTGTATCGACTATAACGTCCAATTTTGATTTTTGTTTGTTATGCGTTTGAGGATTGCTAACAACAATGTGAAGCTAATTTTCAAACTGTTGTTTCCTGTAGTTTGTAGATTTCAAATCAGTCTGTCTGTTAAATAGTCAAGGGAAGCCTCACTGCGAAGATGTCGCAAAAGAAAGAGAAGTGTTTTAATTTTGAAGAAAAGTCACAAATAGTATGGCGACTACAAAATGGGCAAACAAACATCAGCACCATGGAGGAAATCGGTGTACCACATTCAACGATTTCTAAAACTTGGAAGGGCAGAGAAAACATCTCATTTATTAGCCAAGTCCGTGTGCGACAATATTGTCAATTTACATTTTTGTTAATTACTTTCCCTCCTATTTTGTTATATTTTGCTGACATATTATTGCTGTACGTACTGTGTAATGATTAGAAGAAAATTACCCTCAGTCCCACTCCGCAAATGCTGTATTGCAAACCCAGTACTTATTTCACTATGTTTTAAAAGTTTTAATTCTATCCTATTAAATAACCAAAGTGTGCAGCGTAAAACATACAGCAACATTTAGCAACAAAAGCAAAACGGTTTTAGCATCTATCGCCTACTAATAATAATTTCGTGTGGCTATTTCTAGCCGGGTGCAGGCCTTGTAAGGCAGACCCTCCGATGAGGGTCGGCAGCATCTGCCATGTCTAGGTAATTGCGTGTTAGTGTGGTAGAGGAAGGTGTTATGTGTGGTGTGTGAGTTGCAGGAATGTTGAGGACAGCACTAACACCCAGCCCCCGAGCCAATGGAATTAACCAATGAAGGTTAAAATCTCCCACCCGTCCTGGAATCGAACCCGGGTACCTCTGGACCAAAGGCCAGCACGCAGCATTGCAACCGGAAAACTATCGTCTATAACAAACGTTAATTGGCGGTCCCTTTGAAGTCCATATAACCGATTTTGACTGTATCTTCCTTCTTTGAACGGTAGGACACGTTTCTTTTTTTTTGCCAGTGGCTTTACGTCGCACCGACACAAATAGGTCTTATGGCGACGATGGGATAGGAAAGGCCTACGAGTTGGAAGGAAGCGGCCGTGGCCTTAATTAAGGTAATGCCCCGGCATTTGCCTGGTGTGAAAATGGGAAACCACGGAAACAATCTTCAGGCCTGCCGACAGTGGGATTCGAACCCACTATCTCCCGGATGCTACCTCACAGCGGCGCGCATCTAACCGCACCGCCAATCTGCCCGGTGGTCTCTGCAGGAATTGTGGTATTGTTCCACGAAGTACACAACACACCACCCGACGTAGAGTTGACGGAAGGAGGGGCGTTCCGCCGTAGGACAGAACCAATTCCACATGAGAATATGTCTCCAGATATGAAACTAACATTTCAGGTGTCACAGCATTGCCAGGATGTCTGTTTACTCAGCATTCATTTCATTCACAAATTTCTAGCTCTGCTACACGGTGAATTTAATATCGTAATACTCGCTTCTATTTTAAAAGAGCGACGCGTCTCCAATCTCCGATATAAGAATACGTCGTCTTTATGAATACTTCGCCTTGACCTTCTTATGTCGCAGAGAACAACAGCCGTTTTATTCAAGGAATGCTTGAGGAAATCTGAAAGTAACATACCCCATTATGAACGCAAATGTTTCATTTCGCAGAGAAGGTAGGCCTTTAAACCTATTTGTGTCGGTGCGACGTAAAGCCACTGGCAAAAAAAAAAAAAAGGAATCATGTCCTACCTTTCAAAGAAGGAAGATACAGTCAAAATCGGTTATATGGACTTCAACCACTGCAGGCGTGCGTGTGGTGAGATTGAAACTTTGGGACATGGTCTCGGGTACTGTCCATTCGGTTCATTGCTTAGGAATGCCTGCCATCAAAAAATTTGCTGCCTTATTACGAAATACTTTTGCGATAACGGTTGGAAAGTATATGAAGAAGTGAACTGCTTAGCTGAAAATATAGCACAAGAAGAGCAGATATTCTGGCCATCGATAAACGCAGAGATCGTTCTGTAATATTGAATCCAATAGTACGTCTGTAATCAGGCGAACAACATCCGGACGATGTGCACAATAAGAAGTAGCCAATCTACTTTAGAGTATTCAGCTTAATTTAATTTCGTGTAGCTATTTCTAGCCGAGTGCAGCCCTTGTAAGGCAGACCCTCCGATGAGGGTGGGCGGCATCTGCCATGTATAGGTAACTGCGAGTTATTGTGGTGGAGGATGGTGTTATGTGTGGTGTGTGAGTTGCAGGGATGTTGGGGGCAGCACGAACACCCAGCCCCCGGGCCATTCGAATTAACTAATGAAGGTTAAAATTCCGGCCGAGAATCGAACCCGGGACCCTCTGAACCGAAGGCAGTACGCTGACCATTCAGACAACGAGTCGGACGGTATTCAACTACATCATGGGGAAATATCATGCAAACTCGTCACCGTTTGCGAATATTTAGTGGGTGCAAGAGGTACCATACAGGGAATGATGAACATGTTATGGAAAGCTACCTAGCCACGATTGCCGAGATTCCTGTGCGTGGATCCATAATCCTTTTCATCATCATCATCATCATCATCTAAAGGCAATGCCTTATCGCTGTAACCACATCTGAACACCTTCTGTTAGCTTCTTCATGTTGCTATCTGAACTAACTTATATGCCAGTTCACCGGCGGAGTACTCGTTGGCTGAATGGTCAGCGTACTGGCCTTCGGTTCAGAGGGTCCCGGGTTCGATTCCCGGTGGGGTCGGAGATTTTAACCTTCATTGGTTAATTCCATTGACCCGAGGGCTGGGTGTTTGTGTTGTCCCCAACATCCCTGCAACTCACACACCACACATAACACTATCCTCCACCACAATAACACGCAGTTACCTACAAATGGCAGACGCCGCCCACACTCATCGGAGGGTCTGCCTTACAAGGGCTGCACTCGGCTAGAAATAGCCACACGATATTATTATTACCGGCGGAGTTCCTGATGAATGACAGTCATGGTCGTCCCCTGGGCCTTTTCCGAGTACTTTAACTTGGGTGATGGTTTGGAGAAGAGATTCATGTCTCAGTACGTTTCCAAAAACGTTGATTCCTTTTCTTTATCGTATTTAATAAACATCGATCCTCCTTTGCGTTCTTTAAAACAAGGTAAATTTTTATCCATCGAACTTGTTTTTGTAATTCTTGCACAAAACCGCATTTCTACAGCCCTGGCTTTCGTTTTTATACTTCTCTAAAGTCCAGATTTCCCATACATACAATAGCAAACTCCAATCAAAGGTCTTGAGAAATTATTTTCTGGTCTCCATTTATATTACAAAACATAAAAATCCTACAATACTGTGTCTTATGACAAACCCTTTGAGGGTATATTCTATAAAGCGTGTTGTATCTATTGGACATTTTACAGAATACCTACAGTGTGATTAGAACAGAGCTTTTTATGCAGGTTTTGAAGTTCCTTCCGTGGTGTAGGGGTAGCGTGCCTGCCTCTTACCCGGAGGCCCCGGGTTCGATTCCCGGCCAGGTCAGGGATTTTTACCTGGACCTGAGGACTGGTTCGAGGTCCACTCAGCCTACGTGATTAGAATTGAGGAGCTATCTGACGGTGAGATAGCGGCCCTGGTCTCGAAAGCCAAGAATAACGGCCGAGATAATTCGTCGTGCTGACCACACGACACCTCGTAATCTGCAGGCCTTCGGGCTGAGCAGCGGTTGCTTGGTAGGCCAAGACCCTTCAAGGGCTGTAGTGCCATGGGGTTTGGTTTGGTTTGGTTTGGTTTGGTTTGGTTTGGTTTGGTTTGGTTTGGTTTGAAGTTCCTTATGATTTTCCATTATACAGTTCTGTCTCGCCCCGCGGAGAATTTAATTTATACCATTAAACCGAAACACACTTTGACGTAATTTGATAAGAATAACAAAAATGGAGAGACACGCCTTAGGTGATTTCATGCAAAGCAAACTAAAAATTGGATCACACTAAAAGAATAATTTAACATCGCATGCCATACTTTGAAAGCATTAATAGGCCTATGTAATTTATTAAAGCAACACATATTGTGTTAATTCGTGCAAATTGTATCTTATGGCCTAGTAAATTTCAATGACTAGTATTTTTAGAATAGAACAGGGGTGGTAATATTCAGTTTATTTTCAACCTTTAGGTGGACTACCTTTTCTCACCAAGAACTGAGCTAATGTGGAAACCAGTCCGGACTAAATGACCTTACGCTGGAGGAAAAGTAGGGTCGAGTGTTAAGCCTGATTTACATCACCATGTAATTTAAACTAATGGAAATTAATGGACCTCTAGGAGAAAGAGAAAAACAGCACGATAAGGGAATTAGAAAAACTACGGCTAGAAGCGCTGATTGGACGTTTAAATAACCCGGACAATGAGGTGACGTTAACAGTGTGGCAGTGGGGATGGTGGGCCGCAAGACGACCCCCCAAGTATGCGGCGTCGGCATCAGGGGGAAGAGGGAGGGCCCACGGCAGCAAACAGTAGCATTCTGCCATCTGGCGAGGCGTCCTCGTACTCCCACGGCAGGTTAACTCGCTCGCGCCCACTCCCCTTCCCTCCTCCTAACTGCCGTAAACAAAAGGCGCCGAGCCTTTATCGTCAGAGCACCCCACTGCTTGCCAGCTGGCTTTAGCTCCAGACTTGCACTACTTCCGATCAAAGATCAGAACTCCCTCGTTGTGTTATTGTTGTCGTTTATTTCCTCTGTATGGAAACATCGAGCTCAATAGTTCCGATATCGTGAAACGCGTTTGATAGTTGAGTACTTAAATCTAATTTTTTAAAGAGGCGTATGCTATATTGACTGAACGTTTGAGAAAGTACAAAAACTGTGTGAAGACTAAAGTTCATTGTGTATATTTTCGTATTTTTATCCGTTTGGTAAGTCATAAAGTGATGTTGAAAATTCACAGCCTCTTTCCAGTCATTCGACCGGGTCAGGAATGGAATGAATGAAGCCCCCATCTGGCGGCGAGGATAGGAAATGTGCCGGCTGCCGAAGCCTGTCGCACTCCTCTGGGGCAATGATTAATGAAATGAAATGATATTGGAGAGTTTTCCTGGAATGAAAGATGACAGGGAAAACCGGAGTACCCGGAGAGAAACCTGTCCTGCCTCCGCTTTGTCCAGCACAAAACTCACATGGAGTGATCGGGATTTGAACCACGCTATCCAGCTGTGAGAGGGCGGCGTGCTGCCTCCTGAGCCAGGGAGGCTTTATAAAGTGAGGTTTATCAAACAAATTGTCATCTCCAAGTAAACATCTTATTTTTTTATAAACTTTTCCGACTTACGCATTTAAAAAATAACCACTAACATGAGAAATCGGGTTAGAATTAACTGGAATTAAATTATTTCGAGGTGTTGCACCTCTTTTCCGGCACACGTCATGGAGGGGAAATGCATGAACAATTCCAACCAAACACCATCCCTCCTTCCATTCTTAAATTTCTGGCAGTACCGCGAATCGAACCCGGGCCCCCGAGAACGGCACCTAATGACACTAACAGTTATGCTACTGAGGCTGACATTATTCTAAGTAATACATAACGTATTATTCAGCCTCATTTTAGTACTTAGACACATACCACTGTTGCGCCTGCGGAAAGTGCTTTGTGAAATATTTGAGCTTAGAACATTGGCCGGTAAGATTCTCTCATTTAATGTTCAATATTGTGTTAATAACGCCAGAGAATTTTCGCCCCTGATGACATATGTAATGCGGGTTAGTATTTCTCACACAATCATATCACATAGCGGTTTTTGCAGGCGCAATGACGGTATTTTTCATCACCTACAATATTTCTGCAAATATGTCTGAGTAAGATTTTAAGTTCAGCAAACAAAAACTGATACATTTATATCACTGTAGCTTCTTACTGTATATAACAAATTAGACAAGCAAAATAACATCATTAACATCAACATTAACTGCCCCCTTTTTATTATTCTGAGTCACTTTCACGTTCGGTTGGCCAGGGAATGGTTTCTGTGTAGAAGTCTTTGTGCTCGTGAGGATTGTGTGTAGGATTTTCATTAGGTCTTCTATTTTTACTTTTTTAATGGGAACTTTTGCATTTGGGTATGACGGTGATGATGGCGGTAAGGTAGTTGTGTCCTTAAACTAAAAGCCAGGAAGAAAGTTTGGTTGATGACACGGCTTACAGTAAGATGCCCCTCGATGTATTATTTTCTTTCAAGGGAGTAAATAAGTGGTTAACTCTTTCGTTTCTGGGCGTTTGTTTTGTCTCTTCCGAGACAAAGTCAGTGAGATACGCCCGTTTGTAGCTAACTACCAGCTTTGACCCTCACTCCTCTCCCAACCTGAGACATTTAAAAGTAATCGGGAGGTCTACGTTTAAAGTTTCTTGAAATGTGCAAAAGCAGAAAAACAGACGAAATAAAGTCGACTCATTTGTAGTGTCTAAGAGAGTGTATTAGCACTTAATTGAGGCCAGAACTAGAATGGAAGAAGCCGTTAACACTATGTGATTGATTGATTGATTGATTGATTGATTGATTGATTGATTGATTGATTGATTGATTGATTGATTGATTGATTGATTGATTGATTGATTGATTGATTGATTGATTGATTGATTGATTGATTGATTGATTGATTGATTGATTGATTGACGTTCATCTGACGTAACAGCATGTCGGAACATGAGGATGCTATTTTTGTCACCCAGGAACAGAAAGTACCAGCATACCACATGAAAGACACAGCCTCCATTATTTATGAGTGTAAAATTGATAACATTAACTGTTTGGAACGTTCAGGGTTTTTTTTTAAAATTCCAGATTAAGCACATTGCAACAATCGTATGATTTTCTTTGTTTTGTTATGGTGATTTAATTTTAAATTGTACTACATTAGACTCTTCATTTTATATAACTGTTTAGTAAGGTGGTGTGCACCACACTGTTCTTTCCAGTAACTGTGTTCACTACTCATTTTGGTTGTCTTAGATTTAAACTTTCAAAAAATTTAAATTTCATGTTGCCGTATCGATTTTCGATCTAAATAATTATAATTACACTGCTTGGATCAATATTCTAAAACGAAGAGAGAGAAAATCTTCTAAGGATAGCTGCCCTGACACTAGGCCAAACAATTCGCTTATGGCGACGATGGGCTAGGAGTGGGAAGGAAATGACCATGGCCTTAATTATGGTACAGCTCTAGCATTTGTCTGGTGTGAAAGTAGGAAACCACTGAAAACCATTTTCAGGACTTCCGACAGTGGGATTTGAACCCACTATCTAACGAATGCAATGTTCAGCCTACTGGTTAATCCACAGGGAAAATAAGAAATTAAAATACAGCTAATTAATTTTCATTGGAAAGCAAACCATGTGAATTTTCATAGATCAGCAGAGTATTTTATATTCTGCCAAATTAACACGTGAAGAGAAAGTTGGAATTCAAGAGGACAAATGGGGCAAAGATTAGTTTATAGGAAGAGGAATCAGGGATTGGAAAAATTTTTCAAGGGATTTGTTTGATATATTTACACATTTATGAAATAATTGAAGGACAGACTATTTAAAAATCTCTTATGGAATCTGCCACCTGTGCCCTTAATATAGATCAATGGTGACTGAATTGCAATTTATTAACTGATATCTAAAATGCAAAGCCATCTCTAAACAGGTCATGGAATTTCTTGGAGCAGGCAAGGTAAAGGCTTCCACTGTCAGTAATCTATGCAGTATATGGGATATAGTAGTTAGTACAATGACTGGCCAAAACTGATTCAGGAATTAACCTGATACTCATTCCTGGTGGCAGGCTGATCGAACCTACGAGACAAATGTGTTTCCACAAGTCCAAGCCTCACCTCTAAATGTATCGATTTTCTCTCAGAGGATTGAACACATGTCCTTGAAGGTGGACCGAGCATACTCCATCAACTAGGCAGCCCTAATTATTATCATCTACTGGTTTATCATTCGATAAGTGGTTCCGTAGCAAACTAATCAGCATCTTAGCCTTAGAATTTCACAGTTCTTTGGTTCCATTTACGACCGAGTTGTAAGAATTTAATCATGAACGATTTATTAACCGCCTCCGTGGTGTAGTGGTTAGTGTGATTAGCTGCCACCCCCGGAGGCCCGGGTTCAATTGCCGGCTCTGCCACCAAATTTGAAAAGTGGTACGAGGGTTGGAACGGGGTCCACTCAGCCTCGGGAGGTCAGCTGAGTAGAGGGGGTTTCGATATCCTCCTCAGCAATCCTCAAAGTGGTTGTCCGTGTTTTCCCACTTCTCCTCCAGGCAAATGCCGGGATGGTACCTAACTTAAGGCCACGGCCGCTTCCTTCCCTCTTCCTTCTCTATCCCTTCCAATCTTCCCATCCCCCGACAAGGCCCCTGTTCAGCATAGCAGGTGAGGCCACCTGGACGAGGTACTGGTCATCCTCTCCAGTTGTACCCCACGACCCAGAGTCTGAAGCTCCAGGACACTGCCCTTAAGTCGGTAGAGGTGGAATACCTCGCTGAGTCCGAGGGAAAAACCAACCCTGGAGCGTAATCAGATTAAGAAGAAGAAGACGATTTATTAATTTGTCCCACGAACTAGGCGTTTGTACTGTATCCAGCATTCTTACAATTCGTACCACACCTTTTTCCACCACAGTAGCAAGCAGTTTCCCATGAAAAGCAGACGCCGCCCACCAACGTCTAATAGTAACGTTTTGAGTTTTAAGGGGTGCTGTAAGGTATTTATCGCGATGGTTCAGTACACTACAGCGCAGAGAATATTTTTGATTGAGTGTCATTTTCACAAGAAGAAGAAACCAGTAAACAGTTGCCTTCGAAAATTCCGTAGACAGTTTCCGCGGTTCTAGAGTACCATAACAACGTTATGTGCATCAACTCGTTCACAAGCGGCGTAGTACTGGTTCCGTAACTAATAAGAAAAAACAAAGAAGGAGAACAGCTCTCACACAAAAGAGGTTAGAAGAACTACAGGCAAGACTGATTTATTTATTTATTTTATTTATTTTTCCTGAGCATGTATATTGCTGGCCAGTTCAGTTCCGTTTAGTTTCTATAGGCGAAATCATACCGCTCGCCATTGCAGGCACTGCGTTCACTGTCACCGCTTCTCTGCGCTCCTATGCCTCGGTACTCCGCTATGAAGTCTTAAATTATACTCCCTGTATAATTCCGCATTTGGCTGCACTCGAAATTATTATTTTCCTCAAGATTTGTTCTCAGTGGTTTCCAATATAAGCTCTTCCTGTTCAATGAAATGCATTCGATCGTATACAAACTTTCTGGCTTGACCAAAGCGCTGTAAATTCTGAGTTTTTCAGTGACTGAGAATTAGTTGTTGTTATATGCATTACGGCATAGTTGATATTTTGTTTTCATCTTTCTTTTCCTTTCCTGTAACGCCATTCGGGGTAGCTCTGTAGGAGTTATCAACTCCTGTAGATATTTAAATTTCTGTACTCTGTTGATTGTTCCATTCCTGGAGACAATATTCTTTGTTAGATCTCTTCTGTCATGTACCGTTAGTTCTGTATTTAGTACTATATTTGAAGCCCCGTCTTTACAGCAATCTCTTTACGCGTTTCAATCTCTACCTTAGCTGTTTCTGTGTCGTCTGCCAGTACCGTCATATCGTCTGCGAATGCTAGGCAGTCAGTTTCTATTCCAGACCCCTATATACTATCCCATTATTTATTTATTTATTTATTTCGTGAATGTCATCTATGTATCACGTGTACCACAATTCACCAGATCATATTGAATCGCCTATAACAGGGCAAATGACCTGTTGATGATAAATTAATCTATCTATCTATCTATCTATCTATCTATCTATCTATCTATCTATCTATCAAACTTATACCCTTTTCTTTGCACTCCTTCCAAATGTTCTTAAGTCTCTGACGTCTCCTTTGTCACTCTTCAAACGAGATGTTGCGTGACTTGAGTTTCTCTGGCGCATCCCTCATTCCCACAATTTTCTTCCTAAATGTTTTTCTTTCCTGTAAATCTCTCTCCTCGAACCCCACTTCCTCCACGTCCTTGTGAACCTCCTTAAGCCATGAATGTTGTGCATTCCACGTTTCCTGTAGACTAAGTATCATGAGTGCCAGACTCTTTGGATTCATCCACTTAATGTGCCCATGAAATGACGGTCAATTTTCCTCATAGTAATTGTTTACTCAACTGTTTCATAAAGTTCTCAATTCGGACTCAATCGGAACATGGGTTATGAATCTAGTGACTTCTTTGGACGTAAGAGTTTCCTAAGGAATCTCCTTTCTACTTTGTCAATGACTGGGTCCATTACTTTCGTCATGCTTTCCGCCACATATTAAAACTGTGCTCTGACCACTGTACAATGATATTTAATTTTGCTTGGATGGATATGGACTTGGATTTATAAGTTTCATGATAGTCTGAAAGCCAGTTCCATTCTTATTTCCATTCAAGGTAAGAATTTATCCCAGGTACTGGAATTTCTGAACATGGTGAATTTGCCCAAATTTTGTTTTGATTCTCTCTGTGAGATTATTATTATTATTATTATTATTATTATTATTATTATTATTATTATTATTATTATTAACGAAATCATAATTTAGATTGTAAAAACAGAATAAATGTTTGTGGATTTAACAGATCTCTAAATGAAAGAGCCTACTTCGATGAAGTGAAAAGCTTAAACTGTTAAGTTTAATTAAATTTCACATCACCTCCTTATTTCAGGATGCACATCTATTGCAATGTTTGAATTTCAATCAGTTGCTAATAAATATTATTTCATTCGAATTGTATATACGTTATTAGATTTGTGTGCAAATAAACAATTTATGATTATTATTTCGTTCGAATTAAATGCTGAAATGAAATATCGACAAAATGTATCCAAATTAAATTAGTTTCAAATATTACATCAGTACTCCAGTCTTATCCGCTCACTCTGCATAGTCGTGATGGTATGTAGCAGCCGAGATTTATCTACCAGCTTGTGTGTTGTTTAGTGATCGGAAAGTTCTGAAAACTTAGTTGTATGTATAAATAAACCGCAAGCAGCCGTACTGTTTTGAAAGACGGCAACTTCAGTGAATTTCTATGACAATCAGTAATAGGCGGATATACTTAATGAGCTATGATTTTTGTTTGTATTTCTTACAGAATTATCGTGAACTTGCAGACTATCAACTGTTGTAGCCGCCATTAACAGGTTAGTTTTGGATAATGACAGCAATAATACTGTCTAGTGTAGTGACTGGTAGCAAAAGAGAACAGTCATTGTAATGTAATTTTTGTCGAGTTTTATACGCTTAGATGTCGGCGGATGCAGAGTGATTCACGGCCCACAAGTGGCCACGGCTGGTCCCTGGTCCGATAGCTCTGCACTCCGACTTGCCAACCGAGCATAGGAAGGGTGGCCACGGCTCTACCTTGCCTCTATGCATCTTTACTCGGGAGACGGTCAGAGGCTGGTCCGCACTGTCGGCTGTCCTGAGAATGATTTTCCGTGGTTTTTCATTTTCCTGCACTTAGGCGAATGCCAGGACAGTTCCTAGTATACATATGTAGCCCACGGCCGCCAAATCTCTCACCATCTCCACACATCTCCTACTCCGATACATACCTCCTGGCCTGAGATATGGCGTCATCGCCTGGTAGTAGTAGTAGTAGTAGTAGTAGTAGTAGTAGTAGTAGTAGTAGTAAGCCAGAATTATTTGGCGTGGATGAACTTTGTACTAAAAATATGCATTTGCGAATATTTCCGTTAATATAGCTCACCCGGTAAAATTGTATCGAACGAAAATTACTGAAAAACATTCACTTCATTTTCTTCAGCTTATCCCAGGTATTTCGGGAGATCGTTGGAGTCATCCAGGTTCATTTTAGTTTTCGGGAGGGTTTTAAGGCCGGATGCCTGCTCTGACCGCACGTTATTTTTTAGATGAGTATGTCAACCCTGACTCGATTGGGATTCGGAAGTGGGAAACCTGCTACTAAGCCACTAACCTAACAACGCCTCCACATACACTTTTTTTTTAAATAATGCTACAATCAATAAGTTCGTGGACTGGCACCTACAGAATAGGCAATGCGTCGTACACTTATGTATTACAGTCAATAACTTCTTGGACTGGCGCGTACAGTGTAGGCAACACAGTGTACACCTATACTTACTACAGTCAATATGTTCGTGGACTGGCGCTGTCAGTTCAAGGTTCATGTAGTCTTTCGACTTATCTTTTCGCGTCTTTTTCCCATGGTGGTTATCCGAGCGATTTCGACTTGATCATCTCAAACGTTTCGCCAGCGGATTTGCCTAACTTTTGAGAGAATTGGAAATTTTGCTCGTTGTTCGAACTACGATAATCTCAACTTCCGCCGCTGACATTCAACTGCCCTTCACAACAGAGACCGTAGTTCTGCAACTTCCTCTTGCTGGCACTAGCGAAGAAATGTCACGGCAACATCCTGTGGTGCAAACTCTCCGTTGTAGTGCACCGCAGCAACACCACACGACCAGCCCACAAACTTAATGATTCTGTTACGTGTTGTAGATATGTTATTACGTCATTTGCAGCCAAGGACAATGAGTACCCTATACAATGCATATTTATTCACGAAAGGTTTCTTTGTTGTTTTTTTTTTTTTTTCATGAAATTTAAATGAAAACAGATTAGCTTCAAGGTGTCTATGAAGGTTCACAGTTGTGGTTTATGAAGATAGATATATACCTCGTTTATGCTATTGTCACAATTGTGTGGAGAAGATCAGTACTAAGTCCACATATTTTCAAGAAGTCCACGAATAGGTTGGGAATGGTCCCTCGAGTACCGATCATGAGGCCAGTTAATGCTTATTGACTATCCTCGTGGTAAGATACTGTGGTTACAGAGATTCGCCCTTTTTTCAAGGTCAACTTCCTCAAGTTGGACGATTGTGTGGCCTACTGGTGCGTGAGGATCGATGGTGATGTTGTCAATTCGTCTTTTGTTGCCGTCAGTGGAGAAACTATGCACTTCCTCGTAGGTTTTAGACTTATTAGGTAGGCTTTTAGCGTCGGGAGTGTCGGAGGACACGTTCAGCTCGCCAGGTGCAAGTAATTCTACTTGAAGCCCACATGCGACCTGCGTGTCTGGACGCGGGAGGATGATAATGGTGATGAGGTGGGCAGAGGGTGAAACCCGCTGTCGGCCCCTAGCCTATTCCTATTCTCTAATAATTCCAAGCGGTCTGCTTGTGACTTAACGTCTCCATTCCACATACTTTTAAAAAAAACTAATACTTCCTAAGATATCTGTAAATATGCGAAAAAACCTAATAATATCGAATATCTCAGTTATTATTATTATTATTATTATTATTATTATTATTATTATTATTATTATTATTATTATTATTATTCGTTAGGTTAAACTAAATAAACTATGTAAGTTCGGAAAATATATTTTACACACATTTCACAATGTAGGCCGACAGGTTTTTGATACAGCCAATATTACGTGAAAATTGTTACATTCCATCGTTTTGTCCCCTTAATATTGCTATACCACTGTGTACTAGAGTACTCTCTGATATCCCTGAACGTTAACCCTCTACTGTATGAATCATTTTTAATTTCCGTTGGTGTAGCAAAATTTGAAGCGTTCAGCCCTAACATTTACCTGGTGTGAAAAGGGAAACCACCGAAGACCATCTTCAGGGCTGCCAATAGTGGAGTTCGAAGCCACTGTCTCCCGGATGCAAGCTCACAGGTGCGTGCCCCTCACCGCACGGCCAACTCGCCCGGTAGGCAAAATTTAAAGCAAATAACAAGTATACGCTGAAAACAGTTCTGCTATGAGATTTGATTAAACAGTAGGGTCCTGGCATATTAGAACTCCTTATACTAGTGATACTCTCGCTACATTACGGAAGGGCGGGTAGACGACAGTTCCTACCAGGTAAGCTTTTTTACAATTGGCTTTTACGTCGCACCGACACAGACAGGTCTTATGACGTCGATAGGATAGGAAAGGCCTAGGAGTAGAATGGAAGCGGCCGTGGCCTTAAATAAGATACAGCCCCAGCATTTTCCTGGTGTGAAAATGGGAAACCAAGGAAAACTATCCTCAGGGCTGTCGACAGTGGGGTGCGGACCACCAGGTAATTTAGTTTGCATTCAATTGCCTAAACACCCATACTCAAGTAATAATAATAATAATAATAACAATAATAATAATAATAATAATAATAATAATAATAATAATAATAACATCATCGGGAGCTTGGTACAAGTAAATAGAAGGAATGCCAGAATCATACAAGGTCTAGTGGACACGAGTCCATATTCACAGTAGAGAGCCTTTATTGAGGGAGAGCGTACCGTGAATGTATTCTGTGCTGCCACTCAGACGGGGTAAAAAGTCCCTTTCAGACAATAATAATGAAGGACGATCACAGTAGTTTAAAAGTACAAGCGATAGAATGTGGCAACGGTTATGGTCAGTTTTGAAAAGAATTATATAGAGGGGTTATTATTTTATTTCATACGTTAGTAATGCAGTCAGAAGTGTCACACACCCGCATTAGAGTGTGGTTAACATTGTGTTATTGCTTTACATTTTGGAAAGTTAATTTAAGTTTTACGACCAGTTCTGTGGAATGCAAAATTCAACGTTGTGATCAAACCGACCATCAAATCAAAAATTCATCCATCGCTCATAAAAATTGCGATGACATATTCTGTTGATTGACCGACGAGCAACTTTTGCGTAGACACAATACACGTTCTCCAACTTCGCAGTTGTTTTGTCCGCACAGTACTCTCTCCCTAGCTCACAAACCACAGATGATGATGATAGATAGCTGCAAACTTCTCTTCTCAAACGCCAAACATTTTATCAATGTTGCTTGGCGATCGCTGGTAGGTTTTCTTGCGTGTCAGTCGGATGCCCCGCTTAATATTAAAGGGAAGGTCTGCAATATGGTCTGTCCGAATACTGGGCAAGGAAAAAGATGCGCGGTCAGAAAATGCAGGCTACAAAGGTACGAACGCTGCGGTGGTCTGCGGATGACAGACTGATCGAGTCAGCACATGTGAGGATGACTTCGCTATCAACGGTGAGAAACTGGAAGAGAGAGGAAATTCCAATGATACGAGCTCGTCAAACGGCGTGGTGAAGATTGTATTGTACAGAAAGCTCTCGCTACTGTAGAACCAAATACAGGCCAAGAACGTCCAACAGTAACATAGTGGCGATCGGCTGAAACCGCCTTGAAGAAGAAAGACGTACCAGTGGACCGGATCGGGAAGTGGAAGGACAGAAGAGAAAACACTGAATAATACGCACTGTGGGCTCATATACGACAAGGGAGTGAAACAGTAGCTTCTGCATACAGAAAAGAGAATATTATTTCTTTTCCTGTTACACATTGAGTGGTGTAAGTTAACATAAATGAAAAGAATGAAAATCCACAGCCCGCTTCTAGTCAATAGACCGGCATAGATAGGAATTGTGCCGGCTGCTGAAGCCTGTCGCTCTCCTCCGGGACATTGATTAATGACTGACAGATGAAAAAATTATATTTTAGAGTGTTTCTGGAATTAAAGATGACAGGGAAAGCCGGAGAACCCGGAGAAAAACGTATCCCTCCTCCGCTTTGTCCGGCACAAATCTCGCATGGATTGACCGGGATTTGAACCACGGAACCCTGCTGTGAGAGGCGGTAGATGTGGGATTCCTCGCTGTTTCTAGGGAAGAAACCAAACCTGGACGAAAATCTTAATAAATAATAATAATAATAATAATAATAATAATAATAATAATAATAATAATAGTGGTAAACCAACTAACACGAGGTTGGTGTATTTGTGCGCTTTCACCTACCACCGGTCTGAGCTGGGCTCAGAGACCCGTGGTGTACCATTTGAGCCACTCAGTCCTGCCAGAACCATTAAGTCCTTGGGAACACAAAGAAGAATAGGCAATACCTTCCTCACTGGGTAGGTCAAGCATGTAAGGACAGGCAACACATTTAAGTTCACTTCGGCGTGAACCCATTGGTACTCCGGCTTCCGTCGTAATTGATACCAGGAAGGGTTCCTTTTTAATTCTTTTTTTCAATAAAGGATCATTGACACTGTTCGAGGTCAATACTGGAAGAAGGAGGGAGGCGGTAATGTACAGGGGCTGATAGCTGTGACACTGGAAAGTAATAATGGTTTGAAAGACTCCCTTCTCGATCAGTGACGTCAGCGAGGAGGGAAAGAGGCTTTGTCACTCTGCTAATGAAGCATATTGATGGATCGATCAGACAGTTCCAACTTGAGTGTACTCAGTTCACCAGTGCAAGGTTCCACAAGCAGCTTCCGTCAGCCGTGGTCAGGGAACAGGTGTGATTAAACGAAAGTGTCCCAGCACAATGAGAATTGCATTAAACCGTCTCCAGTGCTCTTCGCCACCTCATAGTTTATCTGTTATTATTATTATTATTATTATTATTATTATTATTATTATTATTATTATTATTATTATTTCCTTTACGTCACACATACACAGATAGGTCTTACGGCGACGATGGGATAGAAAAGGGCTAGGAGCGGGAAGGAAGCTACCGTGGCTTGAATTAACGTACAGCCTCCGTATTTGCCTGGTGTGAAAATGGAAAACCACGGGAAAAACATATTCAAATCTGCCGAGAGTAGGGTTCGAACCTAATATCTCCCAAATGCAAGCTGATAACTACGTGACCCAAAACCACAGAGCCACTTCCTCGGTATTATTATTATTATTATTATTATTATTATTATTATTATTATTATTATTATTATTATTATTATTATTATTATTATTATTTTGCTAGTTACTTTACGTCACTCCGACACAAATGCGTCTTTATGGCGACGATGGGACAGGAAAGGCCTAGAATGGGAAGGAAGCGGCCGTGGCCTTATTCAAAGTACAGCCCCAGCATTTGCCTGGTGTGAAAATGGGAAACCACAGAAACCATCTTCAGGGCTGCCGACAGTGGGGTTCGACCCCACTATCTCCCGGATGCGAGGTCAGAGCTGCGCGCTCCTAACCGCACGGCCAACTCGCCCGGTATTATTATTATTATTATTATTATTATTATTATTATTATTATTATTATTATTATCCGTCTCTTTGGCTGAATGGTCAGTGTTGAGGCATTCCGTTCAGAGAGTTCCGGGTTCTATTCCCGGCCGGGTAGGGGATTTTAATCACGTGTGATTGATTATTCTGGCTCGGGGGCTTGTTGAGTGCATTTGTCCCAACACTCTTCCCTCGATATCAAGACAACATCCTATACTACCAACCTCCACAGATACATATAAAATATTGAGTACTTCCCTCCGGATAGGGTTGGCGTTTGGAAGGGCATCCGGCAGTAAAACAAGACCAAATCTACATATTCGGCACCGGTCGAACACGCGACCTCGCAAGGTGTGGGGAAAAACTATAGACGAAGGTTATTATTATTATTATTATTATTATTATTATTATTATTATATTATTATTATTATTATTATTATTATTATTATTATTATTATTATTATTATTATTATTATTATTATTATTATTATTATTATTTACTGTTTTTCCTACAAGGTGAGGTTCAGATTATGAAGCCTGCTTTTATGTCAAACCATATTATACACTGACATGCCATAAGTTACGGGATAGGTTGCTTTTTATACTATATGTCCACCTCTACGTCGGTCAAGCGCAGCAAATAGTCGTGGCATCGATTCCACAAGTCGAAGAAACACCTGCGGAGAGATTCTGACCAATTCAGTTTGGATATCTTTCCGAAGATTCCTTCTAATTGTAGGTGCAGGGCATTGGGTGTGAATGAATCTCACCACCACGCTCCATAAATGCTCGGCAGGGTCCATATCAGGTAAACGAGGAGTCCACAACGATCGTTGAAACTCTCTATCACTACTGAAACCAATTTTGAACAACTTAGGCCCGATGACACGGTAGATTATCCTGCTGGAATATCTGATCGTATTAGGGGTACGTAGAGTCTGTGAAGGACTGCCAGTGGTCACCAAGCAGTTATTTACGTACCAGTTACTGGTCAATGTTCTGTTCAGGTAGATCAGCAGGTCTAGCCCATGCCACGGGAAGACACTCCGACAGTTATGGAGCTACTACCAGCCTGCATGGTGTCTTGTTGACAATTAGACTCCATGGCTTGATGGGACCTGCACCATATCTGAACACTGCCATCAGCTCGAAACAATTAGAATAGTGACTCGTAGGGCCAAGGAATATGTCGCCCTCCCTCCAGGGTCCAATTAGCAACGTCACGCGCCCAGGTGAGACGCTATGCTTTGTGTCGTGGTGTTAGCAAAGGCACTCTGACAGGTCTTCTGCTCCCACATCCCACTGACGTTAAAGAACGCAGCACTGACTCGTTGCATATGCGTCTGATACCTCCTGCAATGAATGCGGATGTGATTTGAGCCAGTGTGCCTTGCCTGTTACCATGGGCAATTCTAGCCAGATGCCAATAATCGCGGTCATTAGACATCCGAGGTCGGCCATGCGCAGTTCACTGTGGGTGGTAACGCCTTCTGTGGAGGGAACGTGACAAGATTTGTTATACTTAAAGTTCCATGGACAAGACGACACCGTTATCCCTTTATAATATATTATTATTTTTTCCACAGAACTGTTAGACGCGAACAATATTCAAACAACGTATAACTTACACGTGAATGTCAAGGGAACTATACGATGAAAGAATATATACCAGTTATTTAACAGATGGAGACAGTATTTAATGTGAAGCTGTGACATCCTCCCTACCCTGGGCAAACACCAAGGGGATGACCAGGTGGATAGGACGGATGATGCACTTCTCATCTGGCGTGCGCAGTAGTACAGTTCTAAATTTTCCATCTCTGCCTTCAAGCAGTTCGTCGATACGTCCTTTACTACACATGTTACGTGTATCAGGGCGATGTCCTCAATTTTCAACTGGGGAGTATTTCTCCGCTGTTACTGAACCTCGTCGAAACTCCTCAGTTGTGTAAGATATTCTTTCAACTAACGTTTCCACAAATCGTCCGATAGTTTTTAGTGTTAATATGTAAATTATATTATACACCGAAAACTATAAACTGTATAAGATACAAATTATATATTATATACCAAAAACTACCCTCCCGAAAATCACCGATCTTAGAACTAACCTCAAGGTTTTATAATTGATACCCGAATATTTCGCTAGCAAGTTTTTGACTGAGGCTAGGACGACGATTTTCGGGAGGGTATTGTATGGCGCTGAAGTTTGGGGGTTGTATGACAAAAGAGTTGAGTTAAGACGAATTATTACTAATTTCGGTAAGATGGTGATGGGGCTACCGATGTGCACAGCCAATGCAGGGGTGGAATTAATGTGTGGGGAGGATTTGGAATCTGAGTGTGTGAAAAGAATAGTTAGATATTGGATGAATTTGAAAAGACAGGAAGAAGGGAGGGTATTACAGACCGCGTACGAACAACAACAGAAGAGTATGTTTAAGGGATGCTGGCTAGATAAAATTAAGGGATACTTGGAGATCATAGGCCTGGGGTACATGTGGGAAGAGGTGTGGACGAAGACAGAAGCTAGAGGGATGAAGGTACTGGTAAGGATGATTAAAGATCTGGGTAGGCAGAAATTATTGGTAGAAGTAGATTAAGAAGTTCCCTCAGTGTTTTTAATAAAGTTGAAGAAATAACGGAGATAAATATTAGATACGTTGATAGGTTGAGAAGGAGAGGGTTGGTATGGTGGTTATTGGGGCTACATAGAAATAAGGGGTGGCTAAGAGGTAGAGATAGGGCAGTATGTATACTTTGTTTTGTCCATTAATAAATACAAATACCAAAAACTATCGGACGATAGTTAAGTTATTGCTCATCATAGGCTCGGGTCTACTTAGGACTGTTGTCAATCTTTCGCCGCAGAGAAAATGGACAGGCGTCAGAGACTCGAATCCTAAATCTTCCGGAGACTGCGTTATAGGCCTTGAGTTTAGAGCTGCTTCGATCGTCATAAGGACACTTCATTGTTTCGTCTGTTAATTGGTTTCGGCCTAACACTTTCCTCAAGCAACGTTTCGCAGTGCGAACCATTCTCTACCACCTCCCATGCCTTACTGATACACACATGACACCGTCAATCGAGGAATTTTCAATGCCCGCATAAATTCGACAATGGAATGTTCCATCCCTTTGGACCCCACTATCATACCCCGTTTGGAAGACGATAACTTACGTTACCACGACCAGCACAAACGGTGTTCACGCTCAGTCTCGAGATGTGAGATCACACCTGATGCGGTTCCGAACACTTCCAAGATGTCACGGTACGGTGGCGCCACCAACTATTACCTTTAAATATCGCTATCCCATTTCTTTTGGTAGTTAAGGGTGTTACAATTACACCGCCATTGAGTTTTAAAATACACTGACTGACAGAGCAAATGCAACACCAAGAAGGAGTGGTTCGAAAGGGATGAAAGTTGGGGAAAACACAGAGACGGCACGGACGAATAATTGATGTTTATTTCAAACCGATATGCAGGTTACACAATGCGCACGGCATCGACTCAGTAGGATGTAGGACCACCGCGAGCGGCGATGCACGCAGAAACACGTCGAGGTACAGAGTCAATAACAGTGCGGATGGTGTCCTGAGGGATGGTTCTCCATTCTCTGTCAACCATTTGCCACAGTTCGTCGTCCGTACGAGGCTGGGGCAGAGTTTGCAAACGGCGTCCAATGAGATCCCACACGTGTTCGATTGGTGAGAGATCCGGAGAGTACGCTGGCCACGGAAGCATCTGTACACCTCGTAGAGCCTGTTGGGAGATGCGAGCAGTGTGTGGGCGGGCATTATACTGCTGAAACAGAGCATTGAGCAGCCCCTGAAGGTACGGGAGTGCCACCGGCCGCAGCACATGCTGCACGTAGTGGTGGGCATTTAACGTGCCTTGAATACGCACTAGAGGTGACGTGGAATCATACGCAATAGCGCCCCAAACCATGATGCCGCGTTGTCTAGCGGTAGGGCGCTCCACAGTTACTGCCGGATTTGACCTTTCTCCACGCCGACGCCACACTCGTCTGCGATGACCATCACTGACAGAACAGAAGCGTGACTCATCGGAGAACACGACGTTCCGCCATTCCCTCATCCAAGTCGCTCTAGCCCGGCACCATGCCAGGCGTGCACGTCTATGCTGTGGAGTCAATGGTAGTCTTCTGAGCGGACGCCTGGTGTGCAGGCCTCCTTCAACCAATCGACGGGAAATTGTTCTGGTCGATATTGGAACAGCCAGGGTGTCTTGCACATGCTGAAGAATGGCGGTTGACGTGGCGTGCGGGGCTGCCACCGCTTGGCGGCGGATGCGCCGATCCTCGCGTGCTGACGTCACTCGGGCTGCGCCTGGACCCTTCGCACGTGCCACATGTCCCTGCGCCAACCATCTTCGCCACAGGCGCTGCACCGTGGACACATCCCTATGGGTATCGGCTGCGATTTGACGAAGCGACCAACCTGCCCTTCTCAGCCCGATCACCATACCCCTCGTAAAGTCGTCTGTCTGCTGGAAATGCCTCCGTTGACGGCGGCCTGGCATTCTTAGCTATACACGTGTCCTGTGGCATACGACAACACGTTCTACAATGACTGTCGGCTGAGAAATCACGGTACGAAGTGGGCCATTCGCCAACGCCGTGTCCCATTTATCGTTCGCTACGTGCGCAGCACAGCGGCGCATTTCACATCATGAGCATACCTCAGTGACATCAGTCTACCCTGCAATTGGCATAAAGTTCTGACCACTCCTTCTTGGTGTTGCATTTGCTCTGTCAGTCAGTGTATTATAAATGTTATACACATGAACACTGGTGAAAGCGTCATATTTCGAAATATTACTGAAATTATACCAAATCTTTTCTGCTTTAATTCCAACCTAGGCTGAGATTCCCTGGTCGCCTCGTACGGTGGGCAGGAAATGCAGTGTTTCCTATGCCTTCACTCACGGAGCCTGTACGTGATCGAAACTAAATAGTCCAAAATTCAATCAATCACCAATGATCCGCATTTAGAGCAGTCGCAAACTGGCAGATGCCCTATCTGTTGTTTTCCTAGCCTTTTCTTAAATAATTGAAAAGAATTTGGAAATTTATTGAATATCTCCCTTGGTAAATTATTCAAATCACTAACTCCCCTTCCTATGAACGAATATTTTCCCCAATTTGACATTTTGAATTCCAACTTTATTTTCATATTGTGATCATCCTAATTTTAAAAATCACCACTCAAACTTATTCGTCTACAGATGACATTCCACGCCATCTCTCCACTGACAGCTCGGACCATACCACTTAGACGAACAACTCGTCTCCTTTCTCCCATGTCTTCCCAGCCTAAGCTTTGCAACATTTACGCAACGCTACTTTTTGTCGGAAATCCCCAGGATAAATCCAGCTGCTTTTCTTTGGATTTTTCCAGATCTCGAACCAAGTAATCCTGGTGAGAGTACCATACACTGGAACCATACTCTAGTTGGGGTATTACCAGATTGTATACGCCCTCTTTTTTACATCCTTACTACAACCCATGAATACCCTTATAACTAAGTGCAGGGATCTGTACCCTTTATTTACTATACCATTTATGGAATTACCCCAGTGAAGATCTTTACTTATAATATACTCCATCAATGCAGTAGTTCAAACTGAGAGGACTTTTCCTATTAGTGAAACTCACAACCTGACTTTTAACCCCGATTATATCATCATACAATTGCCTGCTGTCTATCTCACAACATTGTCGAGGTCTTTTTGCAGTTGCTCACAATCTTGTAACTTATTTATAACTCTATACAGAATAACATTATCTGGAAAAGCCTTACTTCTGATTCTAGTACTTTACTCAAATCATTTATGAGTTGCGTGAGGGGGAGGTTATTTTAAATCAGGTCGATTTGTTTCATAATTATACTTCTGCATCTGTCGCTACTAAGAGCAAGAGGACCTCCACTTTCCTAGACAATACCACAATCATATCAACTGGACCTTCATGTTTATTGTGAAAACCGAACCAGAATAATGTGATCAGGGAGAAAAGAGCGGAGGTTGCATTCTGATCAATGACAGCGATATATTTTGTCACGTGTCTTTCACACCAAAACACAGGGGCGTAGCTTGGGGGATAGAAGTAGGGGTAGAGTCAGCATAATTTTCAATATTTGGCTTGGGGAAATTTGGTGCGAATTTTTTTAGGGATTATGAAATTTGATTTTTTAATTTTCCAGGACTACCACCTTCACCGAAACTAACTGATGATAGTTTAAACTAAGAGATGTCATGGATTTTTGCTTGGAGTTGGGAGCCATTGCCATTTGAAGTTTTGGCGGTAAAATTTATTCAAATTTTCGGAGGAGGAAACATTTTTGGATAAAAACATAACTTTTTGAAAATAGACGTGGCGTGTAGGTTGGTGAATTTTCGCTTGCCATTCAGAGCACAGTGATTAAGGGGAGTGGGAAAGCAATTTATCTTCATGCCTTTTTTCCAAATGTTGTCTAATAACATTATTTGAGCTCTGCTTAATGAAATGGTGTATAAGTGATTATGATACGCTACCTGTGAATATTTAAAATTGTGTGATTTATAATGTTAATGCACAAGTGAGAAATTTCACAACTTCAGGCATGCTTCTCTTTGAAGTTATCTATTTCTGTAACCGTTTTACCTAGAGGGCTGTGATTTTCACTAGTCTGTTCCAGAATTATGTGCGACGAAGTTGCCGGCACTGTCATAACAAACACTCATATAATACTGACTATGAACAAGGCTGTTTTTTGTGCTGACATGAGTAAATGTATGAGTGAACATTGTGTTTGACTTTGAACTCAATTTCTGAAAATTGAATTTTTTCACATGTCTGACCCATTATTTTATGAAGTATAGAAGCTAAGGAGATCATTTTTTCAGAGGGTTGTCTTATGCCTTAATGCAGCTACTGAACTAGAAGAAAGTATTTCTATTGATTGGTTTCTATTCCAGTTCAGTACCTAGGGGAAGCTTGTAATTATCAGTGGTAAAAATTTGAAAACTTTAACCTTAATATTTTCTGCGATATTGGGAAATCATTCCGGTCAAACTAACATTAGCAAGATAGGATATCCCAAACCCCTTTAATTACTAGAAGCCTGCTGATAATCACAAGGCACCGTGCGGATAATCGCATAGCTCTCTGCTGATAATCACTATACTAATGTGAATTATAATTCCATAAATCCTTAACTGCATGGATAGTGAGAATCAGTACCTTCAGTAGCCCCGGCTAAAATGAACCCCAAGGTAACTAGAATGAAATGTAGGCTACTCCGGCGGTTGAAGATTCCATTGGCTGGAGCGCTATGACGTCATGCGATATAAACGATGGCGAGTAAGAAGGTACACAGTCGTAGTACAGCAAGCCTGTGAGTTCTCGTGCCTGTGAAACATCTTCTCAAACTTTCATCAAACAATAATCCGGTTTAGTCCGATTCGATAAGTAACGGCACTTACAATAGATTTAAAAACGTAAAAATGCGTTAAATTTCGTCACATGCTGAGGAGGTAGAACATCAACTATCAAATACATGACATATAATACGATAAGAAATAAAATATTGCAATGCAACTCAAAATAATGAATTTATTTCCTGATGAAGTAAATATTTAGATTAAATGGCATAGGAAAATATGCATCATATCGACATCATTATGGAATTATATTAAATTATTAAAACGTACGTATCAGGAAACTTAATTACTTGATGAACCAGCCCAAAGCTTAGCCTTCTTATTGGCATATTTTCTCAGTGCTAGCTCCTTACTCTTTGCATTAAAATGCCATATCCTAATAAATGTCCTGGTCCTTACGTAGAGACAAATTACTTTGTCATGGAATACTGGAAATTTTGACTTAATAATAGAAATAAGAGTTTTCATTACGTTCTTGCATCTGGATACAGTCTTACCGTGATACACAACAGATGAAATTTCGAACTGGGCTATGTTTTTTAACCACTCATGACTGGGATGTGTGTGGCTCCCTTTTGAAATAACCGAGATCCAGTAACAGGTCTCACGACATTTTTGTCTCTTTCTTCGTATTTACAGTATATCGGATCACGGATACTGTATTATTTCACGAGCTTCGAAATATATACAGAAATATAAGTTATTAGCTCATAATAATGTTAATGTTATTGGATTTTACGTACCACTAACTATGTATTTGAGAACCTTCATCACCGGACTGAGGCAGGATCGAACCTGCCAAGTTGGGCTAAGAAGGCCAGTGCTTTACCATTTGAGGTGCTACTCAGCCCGGCTATTAGCACATAACAATAATTATAAAAAATATGATTTTCATTCAGTCATTTATATCTGACACCTTTTTACCGTACGAGCTGTAATAATGGAGATATTCAAGAGTTTATTACAAAGTGTTTCAATAACCAAGCATTGCTGACGAGGAAGAATTGTTATGCCATGACAGTTGCAAACTAACTGACTATGATGGTTTTTTTCGTTAATGTCTTTATAATATGCAAAATAATAATGTTATTTGTGTTACGTCTCACTAACAACATTTACGGTTTTCTGAGACTCGAGGTGCCGTAATTTTGTCCCACGGAAGTTCTTTTACGTGCCGACAATTTATAGCGCCACACACGTTTCCATAATATGTTGACTGCGTTTTAATCAGTACAGTGGTTCTACTTCAGATACTGACAACACGAACACTGTTCACGTAGTGAACCACTATAAAATTATTATCTATCCGTGATCCGATATACAGTAAATGCGTAGAAAGAGACAAAAATGTCGGTCGGTCGGTCACTTGCTTTCTTGGCTACGCTGCGTGAACCATCAACGATAGATCCCAAGTGTTAGTTTACGAATTAAACCCCTACAGAAAAGTACGCGATGGCACATACCCATTTCCAACCGGCTGCCCTCTAGAAGCGATTTTATGCCATAGTCCGTGGTAAAAAAATATAACTCCTTAAAATTAAATAAATATTTCGATATTATCCTCGAGTTCCTCGTCAAAATGAGTTGTTTGACTTCCTCCAGTATTTTATAAGGATTACAATAACCTTGTCAGGACATTATTTGCATGAATGGCTCAGAAGTTATGACCATTTTAGATTGTAGTGGTAATACGTGTCAGCAGGACGGGCGAGCGCTGTCTCATATCACATGACGTCACGCAGAAGGCAACCAGGGAGAGAAACAAGTGAGCGCGATGCGGGAAGAGACCCCCCCCTACATGACCTCTCCATTTCCAGTCATATGTTACTACACTTGTCACCCACAGAATACCAAACTGAACACTTCCGACAAGAATTCCTAATTTTCTCCAAGTCGATCACAGCATAGGATTTTAAAGTAAGTCTATATCAAACGCAGGGGAAACAATTCGCAATAGAAATGCAACTTCAAGCAGATCTTCCTCACCGTTTATTCTCACAAGGCAGCCAAGTTGTATCTTATGTTTGATAGCGAATAATGAAATTCTTCATTTAGCCCGACACTGTTGTGCTCAGTTGATTGTCAACAATTCCAGGAACAGTTCACAACTTCGCAAGCTGAATACAGCCACGTAATATGAAGGGAATTTATTAGTTCCATCCTGATAATGCTTTCAACTTTACATAAACGGCAGTCAACTTCTGTTTAGACTATAATGATCCGGCAGATTTACGCTGTAAGGACCAGGTTTCAAACAACTAGAATTGGCCCCTCTCCTCAGATATTTTGTACATTTTGTGTAACTCATTTATGTACGGCAAAAAAAAAAAAAAAAAAAAAAAAACTCTGGCAATGCATTTGGTCACAAAGATTTTGTGCAAAAGACACACAGTTAGGTTTCTAGTGACACTGCCCAAAATTTTACTACTCTTTGCTAATGAAGTCTTGGCCGTGCAGTTAGAGGTGCAAAGCTGTGAGCTTGCATCCGGGAGATAGTGGGTTCGAACCCAATACTGGCAGCCCTGAAGATAGTTTTCCGTAGTTTCCCACTTTCACACCAGGAGAATGTTTCGGCTGTACCTTAATTAAGGCCACGGACTCTTCCTTCCCACTTCTAGGCCTTTCATATCCCAACGTCGCCATAAGACCTATCTCCGTCGGTGAGACGTAAAGAAAATTCAAAATAACTAAAAAGCTGATGAAGTGTCATTCTCTAATATACTGCTGTTATTTCATTGATGTCCGATTCCTTGACCGAATAGTCAATGTAGAGGTCTTCGTTTCAGAGGTCCCTGGTTCGATTCCCGGCCAGATAGGAGATCCTTAAATGTTTAATTCTCTGTACTCGGGGAGAGTTTGGACTGTCTTCAAAGGTATTGCAACAAATACACCACACACAACAGTATCCTCCACTACAAAACAATAATAATAAAAATATATTTGTTCAGTCTTCAGACCGAAGCCTGGTTAGATCCTCAATAACTCTATCGTAGCTGTCATTGATGGCCTTGACATCACTGAAGACGCGTAGTAAGGAAATGAGGAGTGAGTTACTTTCCCTTACTCTCCTCACTGAACCAGAAGTTGCTATTACATATCAGTCTGTCAAACCCTCTGAAATGCATACACCAACCAACCCATTGAGCAAGATCACACCATTCATAACAGGGACTGGATACATAAGGAACAAAGTATCACTCATACCTCAGTACAATAATAATGATAATAATAATTATTATAAAATCATCACACATCATATGTACATCTTCATTGTAGACTCATATGCTTTTCAGTGTTCAGTCTGCAACCCTCTGTGAATTTATGAATCGCTACCACAATCCTCTGTTTGTAAATAGTTCTGTGGATTCGTGTAGTTCTATACCTCTTATCTTTAAATCGTTAGAAACTTAGTCTAAACATCGTCATTTTGGTGTCCCTCTACTCCTCTTACCCTCCATAAAAATCCATTATTCGCCTAGGTAACCCATCCTCCTCACTTCGCCTCACATGACCCCACCACCAAAGCTGGTTTATGCGTATAGATTCGTCCATCGAATTCATTCCTAACTTAGTTTTCATTTCTTCATTCCGAGTACCCACCCGCCATTTCCCCCCCTTTATGTACCAGCCATCATTCTCGCTACTCTAATAATAATAATAATAATAATAATAATAATAATAATAATAATAATAATAATAATAATAATAATAATGGGGTAAGACCCCCAGTGAGACCTAATGCAGGTCCTTTTCTAACAGACGGCCTACAGGCAACCTGCATGTCTGTTAGCATGAGGCCCTATCTAAGATGACTCTAACGTTGAAGACATCACGAACACCCAGGCCCGAGCCAGACGAATTGACTAATTAAGGTTAAAATCTCCGATCCGGCCTAGAATCGAACCCGGCACCCTCTGGACCAAAGGCTAGAACGCTAACTATTTAGCCATCGAGGCTGACCTTCACTACACTAAAACGTAGTTTCCTACACGTGTTAGATACCATCCACCTTCGTCGGAGAGTCTGTCATAAAAGGGCTGCACCAGGCTAGAAGTTATTATTATTATTATTATTATTATTATTATTATTATTATTATTATTATTATTATTATTATTATTATTATTATTATTATTATTATTATTATTTCACCAGATACCGTATTGTAGAAGGGACAGTAAGTACATTCATAGACCATATGACTTATGCTGTAGCGAGCGTGCCGTAACATGCGAAGTAGGCTAATTATAATTTTAACTCAATGTAGATGCCAATAGGACAAATCGCCAGAGACTTTATCTAGTCCCAAAAACTACACACCAGTGACCGTGAGTAGGCCTAAACATAGAATACTTTACAATCTTGAAAAAAATTAACTTTATTTAATTCCCTAGATTTAACGCAAAACAGAAATTGAAAATTTAACACTTTTTATCTTTTAATAATTGGCTTGAAGATATGAAGGCACCAAAGTTTCATAGATACGGTCTGTGGACACAGAAATTGTTCACACAAGTAAATATACCGTGTCTCGTTGTTGCACCTAGAAACACCACTAAATTATATTATTTCAGCTTTGAACAGAAAGATTATATCATGTAAGGCACAGCATTGTATGAACGAATTTTCATTCCAAGTGATACATGTGCTGCCCTCAAAACTGTCACGATGAGCAATGATTGTATTAGAAATTAATGTACGATTATGGTTTTTAATACTTAACGCAATACACTAACTAAAAAATATAAGCAGAATTTCATAAAAGAAACTCTAATAAAGTCTGTAATGGATCAACCTTGCCTTCCCTGAGGCCAACTTCTCTTTCTTTGAACAGTAAAACTCAGACCTTTTTTTTTTTTTTTTTTTTTTTTTTACTTGTTGGGCAGGAAACTTGGAGTTATCCTCTTTAAAGGGAGTTGCGACACAAATTTTGAACTTTGACGATTTGCCACTTACCAAAACCAAATTTAAAACACAATCACATATGATTAAGACATAGCTGCACACAAAATTTGGTTTTGATTAGTTGGTTGCGATGTTATTGACAAATAATTTGTATTTTAGTTGCATTGAAAATGCACCTTGCTGCTCAGTTTTCATTTTTGTGGGCTGCAATTGGGCAGCCTTGTGAAATAAACTTAAGCTTATATATTTAATAAAAACTTCGGAATTTGCAGTCAGGTATAAACCATTGGAGATATACTTATTTTCAATTTATCATTGTTCATTCAATACGTAAAAATTAGTTTCTTGTTATTTTAGGATTAAAAATATGAAGGTAATTTTCAACTCACAATAAAATGCAGAAGTACTTTAAATTCCTTTACATATTAAAACTCTGAAAATTTCAAGTGAATCCGATAAGTACCCATCGCACGGAGCATTTTACGCATGGCATAAATGATTTAAGGTAGATAAAAGGAATTGAAAGTTTTAAGAAACAAACTTGCTTTAAAAGTGCCGTGGACTGTAAATTACTCTCACAGATGTCTTCCTCCTCGGCACAGCGTAGGCCTACTATAAGGTAAATACATTCCAGCTGTATTATTGAAATGGTAGTCCGAAAGTACTTCGAAGCTAATTTTGTCTGACAGCATGAGAGAAAGGGGCGTATGCTTGCTCTATATACGCCGAACCACTACCCTTTAAATCCGACATTTAGAGCTTCAAAAATTGCGTTAGGTAAAAACTGATGACGTATTTGAAATGGAAGGATTGGGTGATTTTTTTAAGGTTAAAAGTGAAAATTTGATTTTTGGTAAAAAAAAATTGTAACATTCCAGTTACGACTCCCCTTAAAGGGCAATCATAGCTTGCTATGACTTTACAAGCTTATCATGATTGAAACTCATCAGGAGCAAGTATACTTTGATGATTGTTCCCACGGATTCTGGTATTAGCAGCAGGTCCAGACCACACTAGTTAAAGGCTAAAAATATACTTAAGAGAAAACCGGGACGTGTAGCTATAAGCTTGCATTCGGGAGGTAGTGAGTATCTCGGCAAGGTTATTAGCTGTTTCTAATTATCACACCAGGCCAAATGTCTTTTTCACTTCCAATTCCACTATTTCCTCTTTCGTCCCTCCTAGAAAAGCAATCTGTGCTAGCTCAGAGCTGCGCGACCCTAAACGCACGGGCGAATCACTCGGTACAAAATACATTACATGTATTTTAATACTGCTTTCTAAATTATAGTAAAATTATCTGAAATGTTCATTATGTTTTATTAAATAGGGAGAAAGACTAACATTCCTATTCCTAATTCAGTGGAAGACCACTGTATATTGATATGGTAAGTCGTATGCAGAATCTTTTGGTATTTATATCTTTCTATCAGTTACCCACGGCTTCGCTCACGTGGATTTCGTAATTTAATCAAAGTAATCGTTCCTCGGTACTGTACTAAAATATTATACAGTATGAAAATCTCTAAAATATAAAACATCACGGAAAAAATTAATTTCATTTACCCCAGAAACTCTTTGTAAACCACGTTTGTGGCATTGCCTGTTGGGGCTAAAATGGTCATGCGACATAGAACTGTACACGTGTGGCGTGCACTGAACCCCATCTACCCCAGCACAGCTGGGATAAAGAACTTTGTGTTAACATTTTCTAATTATTCCTTAAAACGCTTTTTATAATGTTTAAAAAATTATGAACATCTAAGCCAAGCCAAGTACAGCTCCCTCGGCAATCCGCTCGCACTAACACAGTTCAGCTCCAGCGAACTGGGTTTCCTTGCCGGCGCGATAGAAAGCTAACCTAAGCGAAATTTAAGGTCGCTTGGATGACGCATGCACTTGAAGCTTCCTCGAGGCGAAGCTATAGCCCCTCCCCCGACAGCAATTTACGGTGACAGGCCAGCTAGCTTAGGTACGGGGTGTTAGTTTTAATACTTGACACTCGAAGTCTTCAGCGCCACACACTAGAGACTGCAAGAAAAATATCAACATCATAACAGTATAGCCGCTTGCTAATAATAATAGAGCAAGTATATGAAATAATTTGTAATATAAAAGAATATATTTTAGTCTTGGATTTCGGCATGTATACAGTTCCTTCGAGCAATTCATTGATGGCACGTGTAGAGCATATGTTCCGATAGCAGCAGAAAAATATTTAGGTTGCCCAGCATGAACACAGAGTTAAGCGCGAATGGTTGTCTATGATGGTGGTATATAGTGAATTTTCGTAGTGTTCATCTGGGATTATAGGGGAAGGTTTCACGAGTTTTGTGTCATTCTTCATTAATATAACGTGTGTTATACGTCGCGACAAATATTTTCCCTCGTTTGTTGTTGATGCACCTACACTCAGTATGACAGTGAAACTACAAAACTTCACGACGGTAAAATACCAGTTAAATTTTGCTGATTAGTTCTGATTAGGCGTTTTAAGTAAAAAACAAACAGTCCACGTGTATTTATGTGAGAACCATGACTGTACTTTCACGAAGCATCACCGAATGAATCTGTAAGTACATTGTTTAAAATTTGCCGTGAATATCAATTTGGAAGTATATGCGAGCGTGTGGTTGAAAATATCATTGAAAGATCTTTCTCAGGTAGAACTCTCCACGAAAAATGCAGCTTTATAAAATGGTAATGCTGACTTTAGAGAGTTTAGTGGGGCTACGATTTTTATATTTACAAAACCTCTTTGCAGCTGGGGTAATGAATATGTTCGCCGCACGCCACTGCATATGAGAAACAGTCTTCTCTCAAGTCGAAAACAAAATAAAAATACATGTTTCTTTTCTTTTTAAGGTGATTCCAAATACCTGTTTCCACGCCTGTAATATCTTCATTTTTTAGGTATAAGTATCCCCATAAAAAGAATTCAACCATTTTATCAGTATTTCCCCCACTCTCCACCTAAGTGGATTTTTAGAAAAGAAAAAAATCATATTTATTTTTAAAGGAGATTCCAAATATCAATTTTTACGTCTATACACTTTTCAGTTTTTGAGATATACATACACTCATTTAAGCAATACCCCACCGCACTTTTAAACCCCCTTAGCGGAGGAATATCCGAAATTCCTCCCTTATTGAGCACCTACATTCTAATTTAAATGTATCCGCAAAAATTAATTTCTTTATGTCCAGTAGTTTTGACTCGGCGATTTTGGGGAAATATTATTTAGTAGTTGCATTACATATCTTTTGCCCGGACTCTTAAATTACATATTCCATTCCTTTACTTGCAAACAACTGAAAATGAAAGAAAACGGTGTAGTGTGTTTCTCATATGGTTATACCTGTGATTCATTTCACATTGTTTTACACAGTTTAGTAATATTACATAATTTTACATATCACGTGAAGAATAACATTTCTGTACATATCTTATGATTACAAAACATTATGTCAGTTCATTTAATTTCCAGACTACAGGCCTAGTAAAATAATTGCCGAATTCCATCGCGTAGCCTATAGAATATATTTAAATAGCTAAGGTTGACTTAAAAATTATTTTAACATTCGTATTTCTAACCCTTTGAGAATACAGTGGGTCCTAGTGCCTCAACTGCGTACAACAGCACTATTAAAAACCAAACTCCGGGAGATAGTAGGTTCGAATCCCACTATCGGCAGCCCTGAAGATGGTTTTCCGTGGTTTCCCATTTTCACACCAGGCAAATGCTGGGGCTGTACCTTAATTAAGGCCACGGCCGCTTCATTCCAACTCCTACGCCTTTCCTATCCCATCGTCGCCATAAGACCTATCTGTGTCGGTGCGACGTAAAGCCCCTAGCAAAAAAAAAAAACTCCATGGCGCGAAGCCCCGAAGGGCCATAGCCTACCAAGCGACCGCTGCTCTGCCCGAAGGCCTGCGCTAATCATTTCTCATAATGTGGGATAGCTAGGTGTCTTTCATTGGTCAGAGTTTCTGACGAACACAATGTAGTGTTGAAACGAAAGCTAGATTATCCAGGCTTTTTACCTGTTTGCACCGATGACTTTCTGTTATGATGGACGATTCTTCTTAGCCTACAAGAGAATTTCATCGGATCAGCACCAAAATATCACAATAAAAACATTGTGAATTACTTGGTGAAACATTGCGCATCACGGTAAAACGTTCTTTCTTTCTTTCTTTCTTTCTCAATCCGTTTACCCTCCAAGGTTGGTTTCTCCCTCAGCCTCAGCGAGGGATCTCACCTCTACCGCCTCAAGAGCAGTGTTCTGGAACATGAGACTATGTGTCGGGGGTACAACTGGGGAGGAAGACTAGTACATCACCCCAGCAGCCTCACCTGCTATGCTGAACAGGGGCCTTGTAGGGGGATGGGAAGATTGGAAAGGACGGACAAGGAAGAGAGAAGGATGCGGCTATGGTCTTAAGTTAGGTACCATCCCGACATTTGCCTGGAGGAGAAGTGGGAACCCACGGAAAACCACTTCCACGATTGCTGAGGTGGGAATCGAATCCCTCTACACACTCGACCTCCCAAGGCTGAGTGAACCCAGTTCCAGCCCTCGTACCGCTTTTCAAATTTGTGGCAGAGCCGGGAAACGAACCCGGGCCTCCAGGGGGGCAGCTAATCATGCTAATCACTATACCACAGAGGCGGACGGGGTTTAAATACATATTCTATATTAACTCTATTTAGTAATCTTTATTGTTCTATTTTTCAGGGCATGAGGGTAATAGAAATTAGTTACAGCAAAAATACATTGTTCATAAAATTTGGAGGTATTTAAAACAATTGTATAGTCTCCTATCGTAACCATAAGTCGTAATAAAAGGAATATACGAATATTTTTTTTAAATTTATTGTGTTTATACTATGGCATATTTTATGAATATTTCATTACAAATTGGATGAAAATTATCTATTTAATTACGTATTTCACTTATATTTACTACATGTTTACATATATATTTCGCACAATGATATTGCACAATAATCCGGGCTCTTAACAGAGAGCTGAACATACTTGTATAAATTGTGACCGGGTCTATACTGGTAACGGAAAGTTGGCGGCTTCGTAGCGCATTCCGTATTTCTATATCTGGGCGAATAAGATGTGGAGAGGACGGCACTCTCCTGGCTGGCCGGCCCGTGTGATGTAAGCCGCTTTGTCCAGCGCTCCTGACCCCCCTCTCCCATACCAAGGTGCACATCACCACGACAACGCGATTTGAGGCTGCTTTTTGCTCCCAGCAACGAGATCCCACTAATTCTGCAATCCTCTTTCGATTCTAGTTTCACCTCTCTCTTTCTCATTCCCCCGTATTTCCCCACTTCCGCCCCCCTCCCTCATCGAGGCTTTAAGCTGTTGTAATATTCCTCGTCGTGTTCTCGTGAGTTTTGCTCCGCGCCATTGGCGAACAAGTGTTCTCATCATAACGACCCACAAGCATGGAGCGAATTTTTAAGGCTTTTTGTATTAACGTAATGCACCTCCCATTGTAAACCCCCAGCCACCGCTCCACTTCAAGCTCCCTTCTACAAACGAAACGAAACCAAACGAAACAAAAAAGCAACCAACTTAACAATTTAGGATTTGTATCTCACAGCGCTCTGCTAATGATTTTTTTACGTTTCCTGACAATGAAGGGATTATTAGAATCTGTTTCGGACTTTTCTGGGATTGGTGCTACACGGATACCAAACCGAGCCTAACCACCTACATAAACTGGGGTTGAGGAACGAGCTATATTAAAAAACATGAGTTAATTTCCCACATCCTTGAACAAGGGTGAAAAAAGGGATGACAAACGAAAACATCCTACAAATTAAGTATAATAATTTCGTGTGAATGTTATCAGCCTGGTTCAGACTCTACAAGGCAGCTCACTCGAAGAGAATGGGTGGGTTCTCCCGTGTGTAGGAATCTACAGTAGCCTATATGTTAATGAGTTGAAGATAGTACTGTGTTGCAGCTATATTGAGGATAAGTCAAACACCGAGTCTCCGATCCAAGAGAATTAGCAGTCCATGATTAACGTTCCATGACCCATTTGAGAAACAATTTTGAGTCTCGAACATCGAGACGCTGACCATTAAGTCACGGAGCCGAGCTCGAAAAACACAAGAAATAATAATAATAATAATAATAATAATAATAATAATAATAACCCACCTCTGTGTAGTGGTTAGTGTGATTAACTACCACCCTTGGAGGCCCGTGTTCGATTCCTGACTCTGCCACGAAATTTGGAAAGTGGTAGGAGAACTGTAAAGGGGTCCACTCAGTCTCTGAAGGTCAACTGAGTGTAGAGGGTTCGATTCCCACCACCTCGAAGTGGCTTTCCTTGGTTTCTCAATTCTTCTTCAGGCAAGTTGCGGGATGGTACCTATGGTCACGGCTGTTTCCTTCCCTCTTCCTTCTCTATCCCTTCCAATCTCCCCATCACCCACAAGGCCCCTGTTCATCATAGCAGGTGAGGCCGCCTGGGGAGGTACTGGTCCTAATCCCCAGTTGACCGAGCTCGATAGCTGCACTCGCTGAAGTGCGGCCAGTATCCAGTATTCGGTAGATAGTAGGTTCGAACCCCACTGTCGGCAGCCCTGAAAATGGTTTTCCGTGGTTTCCCATTTTCACACCAGGCAAATGCTGGGGCTGCAACTTAATTGCCACGGCCGCTTCCTTCCAACTCCTAGGCCTTTCCTATCCCATCGTCGCCATAAGACCTATCTGTGTCTGTGCGACGTAAAGGAAATTCAAAGAGAAATCTTAATTTCAATAAAGATCATTTGCAAGGCTCCATAGTTACATTAACTGTGACAGAGCTGGCATAATGGTACTTAAAGTGTTAAATTAAGAAAGTGCCATTAAGGCTTCAGGGAGGAATGATTCTCTACCGGAGGAAAAATCCTCGTCTTCAAAGTGTGCGAAATTAAAGTAAGTGCTATGAAGCGTTGTAATGTCTAGCAAAAAATGCTGTTATGAATGGGGAGTAAGAGGTATGTACTTTACTATACATTTTACTTCAATTATATATTTTGTGCCCACAGTGAATCTCGGTGCATTGTTAATTCCGATAACTAATAGACAGACCTCTATTCCAAACCTTCGACCTGTGTCACATCCCTAAAATTGTCAGGACATCACTTTTAGAAAAGACCATGTACGATGGGGAAGAAGAAATTAGTGCCTTCCAGCGCACCGGCCGACATCCTAGTAGTGCTGAGAGGTGGGTAGTGGAGAAATTGTATACTAATTCAATGCACGCGCTCTCAGCCGGAGTGGAAAGGCGTGTAGTGCATAGCAGAAAACGATGGCTGGACAGAGCTGAGGCGGGATAGATCTCTCTCCGTGTACTCCGGTTTTCCCTGCCATCTTTCATTCCGTGGACATTCTACAATATAATTTCATTTCATCTGTCAGTCATTAATCATTGCCGCAGATGAGGCTCCACCAGCCGGCACAGTTCAGATCCTGTCCGCTAGACGGGGAGCTTCATTCATTCCATTCCTGACCCGGTCGAATGACTAGAAACAGGCTGTGGAATTTCATTATTATCATTATTGTCATTAATTATTGTTGTGACAATTAGTGGCTGCGTAAACTGGAACTATTCAATAACTTGTCATTATTATTACTTTCCACTTCCAGAGGTGCATGTGGCCCTGAGGTTCACTCAGCCTACACCAAAAATGAGTAACAGGTTAATTCCTGAGGGCAAAGGCGGCCACTCTACCCCACCAAGTGTCGAGGTTACGGTTAGTGGAAGCCTTTACATTCCACTCCTCTAAGGAATCCTAGACTTTAATACTTTTCCACTGGAGAGTCATCTCATCATATTCACATTTGTCTTGTAGTTATTTGTAACCAATCTTAAAATTATGAAACCAAGAATAACAACCTATTTGATGACTGACAGTGTCATATTGTACACTTCAATACCAGACAACCTTCATGGCCCGTACGAAGATGACTTTGCTTTGCTTTTTTACTTGCATTATTATTATTATTATTATTATTATTATTATGATTATTATTATTATTATTATTACAAGAGGTTAAATTTAAGCGTATTTCTGTTAGTTATGTAACTGATGTATAAATAAATTCTTAGTAGTATTTGAGTATGTACTGTATTTATATATATAAATATACGTGTGTGTGAGTGAGAGTGTAATTTAGGATTATAGCATTTTGTGTAGTATTTAAATTTGATTGTTCAGTGTAATAAAAGGCCTCAGGAGCATTGTTTCGGTCTCTGTCATCACTGCAGACTGCAATTCACAGCCTGTTTCCAGTCATTCAGCGTGGTCAAGAATCGAATGAAGGAAGCCCCCATCTAGCGGGGAGGACAGGAATTGTGCCGGCAGAGGGAAGCCTTTTGTACTCCTCTGGGGCAATGATTAATGACTGACTGATAAAATAGAATGACTGATGACAGGGAAAATCGGAACAGGGCCTACCCTGAGAAAAACCTGTCCTGCCTCCGCTTTGTCCACCACAAATCTCACATGGAGTGACCAGGATTTGAACTGCGGAACTCAGCGGAGAATGGCCGCTGCACTGCTATCTGAACCACAGAGGCTACGTGTAAGACTGCAATATTAATTCAAAATAGCATATATTCGATTCTGATTTAAGTTTAATTAATTCGTGATAGAGACTGGTGGAATTAAGGTAACGTTCTAGTTAAATTCTGTCTATTATAAAATAAACCAAACCAAACCCCACGGCACTTAACGCCCTTGAAAGGGCTATGGCCTGCCCAACGACCGTTGCTTAGCCCGAAGGCCTGCAGATTACGAGGGGCCGTGTGGTCAGCACGACGCATCCTCTCGGTCATTATTCTGGGCTTTCAGACCGGAACCGCCATCTCACCGTCAGATAGCTCCTCAATTCTCATCACGTAGGCTGAGTGGATCTCGAACCAGCCCTCAGGTCGAGAGAAAAATCCCTGACCTGGCCGGGAATCGTACTCGGAGCCTCCGGGCGAGAGGCAGGCACTCTACTCCTACCCCACTGGACCGGCAGTCTATTATAAAATAACTAGTGGAAAAAAACATTCATTGGAAATACTTATGTTTGGCTCATATTTTCCATTTGTTTCGGGTCATATTTAGTTATTCTTAAGAGCATATGTGCATGCATTCGGGCTGTTTTTTCTGGGTCCTAAAAATCCAAGACCTAATTACGTTATTTCGGGATAAGGAATGTAACTAATTAAAATCAATTTGACACTAGCAGTTAGAAAACGATCCCATATTAGATTGTATTTATGTAATTGAAATTCATAAGAACATGATCTCCCGCACCATATAACCACAGAATGTGGTGAGCATTACATGATATTTGTTAAAGTAATGGTACAGAAAACATGCTTCACGGAAGGAAGTGACATCTGCAGAGGTAACTAGAAAATATCTGCTGCATTATCAAGCAACAATAAAATTACACTTTACTAATTTGCTGTAGCGATCAAGTTACGGTCTACTTACCGGTAAGCTTGAATGGTAGCGAACCCACCAGGGGATCCGGCACGCGCTGTGGGTCAAGCGGGTTGCCGAAGTGGAAGGGTCTTGGTCCGAAGTGGAACGGATGAAACGACTGATGACCTGTAACAAGAAGATAGAAATCATTCAGTGAATGAAAGAATAAGTTTTTGACAATATTTTCTGGTTCATAACATTGAAGTTTGCCCTGTGTCAGCAGCTTAATAAAAATCGCCATGTGCATGGTTGTAGCCAGGATTCATTTATAACTTTGCTACCTAAATAGCTGAAATATGTCATTTGCAACTTCGGTCACTCTGCTTATATTGAAGGACGTCTCAGAACATCCAAACGGACTTTTATGGCCCTTAGGGACTCTGTGGTGTCCAAGCAGAACCACCCTGATGAGATCATCACAGGCAGATGAATCTGCTCTTCAGAATATCATCCTTGAAAGCCATCGACCTCGGATGGGATCGATAAGCGATCCTGGATTCACAGTAGCCTCAAGGAAAGAATACCCTTCTGACAAAAACCCTTAAGGCTAGTATTGAACTCCCTTCCTCCCTCACTCAACATGAGCTGAATTTTTCGTTCTCTGTTCTCACTCAGACAATGAAAACAACCTTGCCATAAAGATCCTTAAATTGCCTGTCACCAAGTCACGCTAGTGTATCAGATGATTCTTTCTACAATTCGTGTTAGATGTGTATAGTTACAGTTGCATCTTACTTAAATGTAATATAGGGATGCCTGCCAAAGGTTGTAATAAAATAAAATTCGCACACGAACATTTCCTTCGCTTGACGGAAACGCATAGAATCATGGAAATGTTTGTGAGCGTAGAAGACGAGTACAGATTATTTTGTTGTTACCCTCTTACCAACCTTTTACCACATGCAGGGGATACAGATAATGCATCACATTACTCCACTCACAGCGGAGATAAACGTTTCCGACAAATCGAAAGAAGAATGAGTGTATCCTCAAAAGGCATTCTAGGCTTCGTAAATATTATTATTATTATTATTATTATTATTATTATTATTATTATTATTATTATTATATTCGTTTACGGCCATTTGAGACCACGTTAAGCAACAATCACACATTACTGGAAGCCTTTTTTGCAGCCCAAAATCCTTGCATTTTTCTCTGTCAGACTCTTCCTTCTTCTGTCCATTCCATATTCAGTTGCTGTTCGTCATAGTAGCCTCTGAAACTTTGGATCACTGATCTATATTTTGTTTGGTTTAGGATATCTTCCCGATTTAATGCAGACTGCTCAAGATTCTTTCTTGCCTCCCTGAATCATTTGTCGGAAATTTTAGGTTTACTGTGGAGTGTTTTAAAGATCTGCTTTGTCAGCCTCTTCTCGTCCATACAAATTTAGTCTTCTTTCTTTCATTGACCCAAACAATCTTTTATTTTCTTGGTATATTTCTCCCCTTACTCGTGCCCTATACTGGCTATCCAAGATTTCTCTCAGTCCCGACATCTTGTCATTCGGAGGCATTCACTAGCATACAGACACTCTGTTTTGATTAATGTACTATATCATTATTACTATAATAATAACTTATTATTATTATTATGTCCGCCTCCGTAGAGTAACGGTTAGTGTATTAGCTGCCGTCCTCGGGGGCCCGGGTTCGATTCCCGGTACTGCCAGAAATTTAAGAATGGCAGGAGGGCTGGTATGTCGTTGAAATGGTACATGCAACTCACCTCCAATGGGGGTGTGCCTGAAAAGACCTGCATCACCTCGGGATGAGGACACGAGTTTACTTATTATTATTATTATTATTATTATTATTATTATTATTATCCACCCTCTTGCGTAGAGGTAGCGTTCCTGTCGCTTATTCCAATGCCCTGGTTTCATTTTCCGTTCAGTTCAAGGATTTTAATTCTGAGGAGTAAAACGGTGTTCACTTGATATAAGATTTCCTCAAGTTCTTGCTTGCAGGGAAAAAGAGCACAGTGGAAAGAAGACGCTACTGATTTAGTATACATTAAGGGAACACTGGTTGCCATGGTTACAATAGTGTCGGAAAAATGATGGCGCTAGTTCCAGACAGACCCGCAGCGCAAAAATCATATCCATGTTAAAAATACGAGCTCAGTTCATCCGAAATTCCCCATCAGGAAGTCAAAACATTTAGCAACAATGCTTGCACTTATGGAGTGGCATACGGACATTGAATTGACACGAACTATACCAGATATGAATGCCAGATTATTCCAGTGAGGGAAAAAGTGGACGGTCACAGATTAAATCTTCCTCTATCCATCTTACTCTAGTGCCGTGGTTACTGCAAGTGAAATCTTTTACTTTCCAAAAGGTATTTCGTAGCCTTTTCTGAGATGTATATGTTGGGTATTCAGGCCGAAGGCTGGTTTGATCGTCTACAACTCCACTAACATCTGTTATAGATAGCCTAGGTATCACTGAAGAGGCATACTAGGGAAATGAGGAGTGAGGCAGTTTCCCGTTGCTTTCCTCACTGAGACAGAAGTTTCTATTACAAATCAGTCTGCCAAGCCCACTGAAATTCATGCACCAACCGACCCTATGAGCGATATTTCTGAGATGGATCTAATTAAATATATTAGTGTTATTTCTGAGTCTTCTGGATATCTGGAGAAATTGCTGAATGGTGTAGACCTACACACAGTCCTCGAGACGGAGTACAAAATAAAAATAAATAAATCCAGAACAAAAGTAATGGAGTGCAGTCAAAATAAGTTAAGGAATGCAGGAAATATAATATATTTCGTATATTTCGTGTTGATGTACCCTAAAGTCGTAAATCTATTAATATTTTAGCTAACGATAGCAGAGGTAAGGACGACGTAACTTAAAACTGCAGACAAGCAAAAGATACGAAGGCCTTTCCAGCAGCGGCTGGTCCGTAAGGACTCCCGGACGGTGTCCTCCCTAAATAACTAAGAGGTTTTTTAAATTTTCTATCTATATATCAATTCAAAAACTGGACTCAAATAACGCTAAGAAAATTGCATTACATCGTAAAACTGTAAATTCTCATCAATAAGGAAGACTGTTAGGCAATATGGCTTTTAGCACGCCGTTCGCTAGAAAATGTTTTCAGGTTGAAGATAAGGCACGGAATCTCGAGCTTCCGTCTCAAGGTATAGCGGGACATAGTGAGGGTAACTGGAGATAAATGTAAGAGGAAAGCACGCCGGTGGACGGTTTCGGAGGGATGAAGTGTGCGGGAAGAGACTTTAAGCTCGGCAGAGTCCGTAGGAGTAAAAGCATCTTCACAAACCCCTACACCAGCATGCGCCAGCCATGGCTGCATATAATTATATTAAATAATAATTCATGGCCTTGTTTGCCCTATTTTTAATATTTCAAGACGAAAAACAATAATGAATGATAATGAAATGTAACATTTGGGACCAGAAACGCCAATTCAAATTGCAGAAGTGAAGTAACACAGGCCTCTGGCTTGCATCCCGCGTTTCGTGAGGAGTGGAAGCAGTGAGCGAGTTCGTTTTCGCGCAGAAGACTTGAATGAGTGCGGTGATAATGGTCCGTAGTTGTACATTTTGTTTGTGATCTTCCCTTATGTTAGTGATTCGTGGTGATTATTCTGTGCGGTATTAAGCTTTGAAAGCAGTGTGTATTAATTTACCGGCACGATTGTGATTTGGAACCGCTTGTGCTGATAGTGACATCCTCGCGATTTCTTTATCTGTGTTTATTGATGATAATAATAATATTGCTGCTGTGTTCTAGAGTTAAAACTGGTGAGCTGTGCTCACAGTGATTAAATTTTAAATGTCTTTCCTTTTTTTAATTTTCATACTTATTCTAGCAATGCTTACATCTTAGGGTGATTAATTATTACTGATTTTGAAAATGAATTCTGTGCACGCTATTTTCAAGCGCATGCAGACTGGTTGTGTGGGAGGATGTGAGATAAGAAATTCGTTCTTCTGCTACATGAGTTCGGCTATGAATTCTCGTGATCTAGCGTGGATCTTAACTGGTGTTACGGACCTAAAACTCCTGAATGAGTTAAAAAACAAAACAAATCTAGTGGAAAGCATGTAAGCAATAATATTGTTTCGCGATGCTTGTAAGGTTGACATCAGGTACCAGTTAGTTAGTGCGTATAGCCTCCTCAGTCCATATGTAGCATATACGCTACATGTCATTTTAATTACTTGGAATAATACAATAAAATATAAGGAAGAGATTAATAATGGTAGAATAATCAACTCTTGAGTCCTGATGTAGCATACATGCTACAAGTCATTAAAAAAATAGCAAAATTTCATTTTCTTTTCTTGAACATTTTAAAGCTATTTTAGCAAAATATAACATATTGAATGCGAAAACAGGTTCAGGACTGAAGAGGATAGGTTGAAAATTAAACAGTTCAATGAGGACATATCGAAAAGCTGTTACATACTCAGTAAACTGATTGACTGCATTAAGTTCTGTGGAAAATCTGAGTTCGCCCTGCGACGACACAATGAAGCCAATTCATCTGATAATCCTGGAATTTTTCGCGGGTTGGATAACTTAATGATCGAACTAGACTCTAATTTAAAGGGGCAAATTGAAAAAAGCTAACAGTCGTGTTTGTCTGGGACTATCCAAAGCTATACAGAATGAGCTTTTAGACTCCAACTATTCCGCTCGCTTTCAGTGATATGTAACGAGATTTCTCTGAGACAACCAGAATAATCTTTACAGTCATCCAAAATCTTCACTCAGTTCATTTTTGGAGACGAAAACAGTTCTTACGCATCCTGTCCTAACATTCCATCCGGACATTTTTGGGACTCGTTTCTAAACGACCTCATCTAGTGCGGCTGTCCATTTGGAAGATTTGGAGAAAAACGTGAAAAATCCTTCTAAATTGCTATTTTAAAATACCTTCCGCTTTGATGGTGGGTGGCAGAGCGCTCGATAATAAAGTTCAATTGATAGGCGTAACAATGAACAAAGTGCACGTATTTGTACACTGCTTTCTTTCTTGCCTTAAACCTGTGTGTTGCCCGCTTATCACATTCGAACCATCATAGCTCTGAGCTATTATTTTTGCAGGGGACTTATTTACCTCCAGTTAATATAGTTCGGCTTAACTAATTCGATATTTACGTAATTTTCACGTCATATCATCAGTGATGGTATCATTTAAATGTAATCAACATTGTACATCCAAATGACACAAACAGCTGATAAGGGCAGCCTTAAGAACTCAATTTGCTTTTCTATTTTCTTTCAAAGTTGTCAAGAGAAAGGTGTGTGAAAACGTATTGTGGCCGTCCCGCATGCGCGACCTAACAGTCCATCCGCCATCACTGGGCCTTTCTTAAGAAAATCAATTTGCCCTCTTCGAACAATTATGTAGGAATTAGAAAGATGTTTTGAAGACTTTTGTCTGGAGCGCGGTATTTACAGAAGTGAAGTATGGACAATAATTAACTCCGAAAGAAAGAGAATATATGCCTTTGAAATGTGCTGCTACAGAATAATGTTGAAGGCAGGATGGGTAGGTCGAATAATGAAAGAAGAGATAATGACCCGAACTGGTGTGAGGAGAACGATTTAGTAAACATTATACGAGAAGGAGAGTTATAAGACAGGGCATATCTTAAACCCCCAGGACTTTTTCGGGTAGTTTTTGAGGGAAGTGTAGGTGGTAAGAACGGTAGGGGTAGACCAATGTATGAATATGACAAGCAGATTAGAGCAGATATAGGATGTAGTAGTTACGTAGAAATGAAAAGATTAGCACACAATATGATGGCATGGAGGGCTGCATCAAACAACAACAGAGGGTGTTTCAGGTGCCTAGGTGGATCAGTAGTTGTATGTCTGAATCATGGTCCCGAGTTCGTGGGTTTGATTCCGGCAGAGAGAATCGACTTTTGAAGGGTAATCAATAATCTTTGTAATCCCTGCCATTATTGTTGGTATGTTAAACATCTCAACCATTGGTACCATCCAGTAGAATTTCGCCTTGGGTGTTAAGTCCAAGCACCTGCTCCTATATTTTATGTTGGTGTACCCTGAAGGTATTAGCCTGGATACCGGTATTCTGGTAGTAACAGAGAATTCACTCTGAATACAGCAACAGTAGCTTGGCTTACAAATTAGACATTGTTCTTTTCCCTTCTTTCGATCTCGTTGTCTTAAAGATGATGAATTATATATTCAACATAGGAAATCGTTGAATTCATAAATTAACTGGACAAACTTGTTCCCTTCTCTAACAGCTCACGAGAAATTTTAACAAACTAAACCTGACTTAAATTCTTCTGTAGGTCAAAATAGTGCAAACACTGGAAAATCTCCTAACACATGTAGTGAAGGTATTTCCAGAAATTAAGATTAAGTTACAGGAACTGCACTTAGGTCAAGTAACTACACTATCTGATCTTCTGTAAAGTATTTGGACACCCATATGTACATGTGAAGTGAAGCTTAGATGTCACTATGATCGTTGCTGTGGTTATAAAAGACGGCTGAGGGCTATATGGCAGATACGCGCGGAATGGATGGAAGAAGAGTGTTTATGACTCCAAACATGGAACGGAGCATTTCCGCCCCTTTTCACGTTGTCCATCTTAACAGTCGGGGATGTGAAGTGAGACACACAACCACAACAGAATCACGGATGGGTATTTGGCCGAAGGAAGCAGTCGAGCATTGGAGAATTGCATGATATCGTCACATATTCACCCCGCTTGGATTCCGCAGTGTCACTAATAGTAGAGCTTGTGACTGCGCGCCGAGAGACACAAGGACTGGTGTTCCAGCCTCAAGTATCCACTCATATACCTCACAGGTCGCTGGTGGCTAAGCGCTGCCAATTGGGATGCGTGATTTGGAGGGATGAATTATGCTATATCATGTGGCAGTCAGATGAGAGATTTTGGGTGTCGCGAATGCCATTTGAACCTTACGTGCCAGTGTGATCAGTGAGATTTGGTGAAAGTGGGACGACAATGGCATAAAAATGGTGAAAAAGACTTAGTCTCCTCGTAATACTAAAGAACAAATTAAATCTAGAAGGAAATGGGGGCATTTTGATCATCTGCTTGGTGTCTGCAGTAGGACATCATCGCTGTGTGTTCCAGAAGGATAACGCTCGCTCTCATAAAGCGGGCTATGTTCGTGAGTAGTTTGTAAGAAAACGGTTCTATAAAAGAAACTCACCTGTCTAGATCCCCAAATCTAATTCTATCGAACACATTGAGGGTGAATCACAACGACGACTTCGCTCCAGATCCGAACGACACACATCACTAACTAGTATCCTTGCGATAGCGCTTTAGGAGGAATGGTCTGTCACGAGGTAGACAGTCTTCCCCGCAGATTACGGGTTGTAGTAAAGGACAACCTCCCGAATTAATGTTCAATACTAGGTAGTAAGCAGCGTCTGTGCCCCAAGTTAGGAGCGACTGCGGCTCTTATACTCGGCAGCAGCTATTAGGAGTAGGTCAGCGGTGGATGATCAGGGTCTCTCTATAAACTAAGACCGTCGAAGCGGCGTTTTCATTCTCCGATCAGTAAGCTGCGCATAGTTCTTGACCTTACAAGCATTACTCGCCAGTCTGAATCTCAGCTGTTAACACGGTGACACAGTTTTCATTGCAACAGCATATTTTCGGATATAAAAGTACTGGTTTCATCTTAATGGTCGTGTGAACAGTCACAACCCTCGCTATTGTGCCAAAAATCCTAATGGTTTTCATGAAGTCCCTCATTATGATAGGAAGATTGTTGTTTGGTGTGCTGTTAGAGCAAGACGAATAATTTGGCCTATTTTCTTCGAGACGACAGTAAATGACATTTTTACGCCGTTCTTCCATGAGTTAAAGGAAGAGGAAAAATCACGTGAATGGGTTGAACAACACTCAGCCCCTGTTCATACAGCAGAAGATTCCCTTCTTACAATCTCAGAAGTGTTTGTAGACAGAATGATTAGTGCTGGTCTATTTTCCCGTCGTTCTCCGGATTTAACAGTGTGTGATTTTTAATTGTGGGGTAAACTGAAAGAAAAAGTGTATCGAACAAATCCTCACACGTTGGAGGAAATGAAATAAAACATTACGAGTGAAATCAGAAACATTACAGTGGCAGAAACCCCTCTCGTCGGCCAGAATGTGGCAACCATATAAAATGCCTGTATAATCCAGGAATGACGATACTTACATCTTTTTTTAAGACAAGATTTCATATAATATTGTGTACACACCTAAAGTAGGGTGGCCGCGCGTGACATAAGTTCGTATGAGGCAGCTGCCGGAGCGCAGAGTACAAACACCCTGCGTTCGGTCTTGATTTATATGAGAGACCCTGTACTAAGTCCATAATAGTTTCTATAGGAACATATGGATGTGGAAGCTGGACCGTAACGAACTGTGGCAGGAAGCACATTGATTCATTTGAGCCGTGGTGTTGGAAAAAGGATATTGCGTATCGCTTTGGTAGCCAAGAAAACACATGCATATGCCATTCAAGATCTGTTTCTTGAGGCATTCATTACACGATTACAGTTGTCATATGTTGTACACATTATGAGACGCTCTGATTCATTGGAAAAGACAATGCTGGGGAGGTGGAAGGCTCTCGGAGACGACGGCGGCTAACATTGAAATGGATAGACTCCATCAAATCCAACATGAACATGTCACTGATGGATCTGAAGTATATTGTTGAAGACTGAAACATCCGGGGACAGTCTATCCATGGAGTCGCCAGGAGTCAACGTCGACTTGATGGCACTTCATCATCATCATCATCATCATCATCATCATCACTAGGCATTACTTAAGAAGGAACATTTGACAACCGTTTTGAATAGGACGTGTAGGGACACTTTTGATCAGGTCATGTATGACGAAATACTACAGATTGTTCTTACAGTGGCATAATATCGATGTGATTGTATAAGAACATTTACTACAGCTCTTTATAACTCATGAATCAATTAACACACCTCCACATCATTTTTTTCAAACTACCAGTGAAAATCCGTCCAGTATAACGAGACTCCATACAAGTTCCAATCAGAAATACATTTCCAAAAAATCCTGAGGTAGACAGTTTTCATAGAAGAGGAAATAGTTTCACGTTCCAACAACATTCACTTGTTATATCAAGCACTACAGGCTGTTAATTAAAGTGACTCTTCCTCAACACCTCCTGTCCTCATCTTTTGTAACCTACAATACATGTTTTAATAGTACATAGAATGCTACAAGTTATAAACGTATTTTTGACCTCACCAGGCTTGTTAAATAGGAGAAGAGTCCTAACTTTACAATTCAAGTTCAGAAATGTTTATTTTAATAATTACAAGTATATGCTTCGTTCTATTTGATAGCATCATCAGCTTTAACTCATTCATTGATAATATTAAAAACAAGGTACCATTGTAGGCGAAAATGTACAAAGTTAAAATAGTCCAAAATTATACTTATGGTGATAAGTTCATTGATTTAAGATACATTAGCACCGTGTTAAAGTAACATCTTAAAACTGAAGTTGTTTACTCGTAGGAGCAAATTATATAAGTTGTGGTGTGAAGTAAGTTCTGCTCTTCAGAACTGCACACTTCGTTCAAAAAACTTGTACAGACGTTTGGTGATATAGAGTTCATATTGCATTGTATGTAATGTGTAATGGACTCACCTCATCGCCGATATATCTCCAAGAAATCGAAAAACGTTGCACACACACAACTCTGCTACTCGCATCGGCCGCCGACCGTCAACTAACTGTTCTGCATGTCAGCTGATATCCCGAAGACGTCACACGCGGATGGACAGCTGTTTCTACTGGCGCATGCCCCCGTAATTTCTTCTACCTTCGAGAAAGTGCTAGCCTTTCTTCCCCTTATTTCTCCCCCCTCTGCACTATGGTACATATTTGCGTCTTCGGTGGTACCCAATTGAGATGGACTTCAAGCCTGTGTAGAGGGTGGAACTACGACTGTTTTATTTTTCTCTTATGGAGCAGTGTATCTAATTTATCTTCTTTTCGCTCCGGAACGATGGACATGGACATGAGGTATGACTGACATTTTAATTAGGTCTTAAAAGGCTGCAACATGAGCACTTGTATTCACCTAGTGGCTACTGGGTAGCATGCCATTTCCTAGTAAAAGACCTTATATCTTCGCCGGTCTATGCCAGGTGCGTAATGTTTTAAGCTCTCTCTCTCTCTCTCTCTCTCTCTCTCTCTCTCTCTCTCTCTCTCTCTCTGTGCGTCTCTCTTTTTAGTGTGAACATGAACAATTCATTCATCAACCCTGGTCTTGATCCATACACGTGTTCTCTCACTACATTGTTTTGAGTGTTTCAAGGTTATGTGAGACTGCGTTGACCTACTTGGGATGTCTTAATGGTTAAAATTGCAGTCATATCATTTGCCTGGTATTTCGTGGCATCAGAAAAACTCGTATCCTCATTCTCGAGGTGTGTAATCTTTAACGTGTATAACCAATAAACTTCTATTAGAAGACTCGGAGGTCATTTCTTCGGTTTTGGTACTTAAATTTGTGTAAAGAGTTTGAGGTATTTCTGGTTGGTTTGCTATTTTGCCTTTGGGCATGCATGTATGTATCTCCTTTATCCCCCCTCTCCTTTTCTCTTATTTGTTTTTCTATACGAGACGATGGTAGGGACAAAAAGATATTTGTATGAATTCCTTTCTTTTCTACGGCACTATTGTAAATATCACTAGATTCCCTAAATGCAACATTTACTTATTGTGCTCCTTATTGTATCCGACGTTGACCTCAAACTTTGTCCTACCGAGCTCGATAGCTGCAGTCGCTTAAGTGCGGCCAGTATCCAGTATTCGGGAGATAGTGGGTTCGAGCCCCACTGTCGGCAGCCCTGAAGATGGTTTTCCGTGGTTTACCATTTCCACACCAGGCAAATGCCGGGTATGTACCTTAATTAGGGCTACGGCCGCTTCCTTCCACTTCCTAGGCCTTTCCTATCCCATCGTCGCCATAAGACCTATCTGTGTCAGTGCGACGTGAAGCAAATAGCAAAAAAAAAAAAAAAAAAAAAAATGGTAATCCCAGTTATTGCTTCTACTGCTATGCTCCTAATTTACTCTCATACAGTTACATATTTGGAAGAAAAATGTTATGTGAGTGTATCCCCTTTTTTTAATTTAAGTGCTAAACCACGGTAATTCTGTGCTGCCAACCTCAATGATTTACTCTATGTGATATTTACTATTATCATAAATTTATATCTGAATTGTGATTGGAGTCTACCCAGCCTATTATTATTATTATTATTATTATTATTATTATTATTATTATTATTATTATTACGGCATATTCCCTCCTCCCACCCTCATGACAAATGTTATGCAATAATATTAAATTAAATCTGACAGCTGTTGTTGAATAGCAGTAGAAGTGGGGCATTTCTTGTGGTTAAGTCTGGACTGGTATTGTACGATGTGATATGTGATAAACGTCCTCGCCGACCTTACGCTACTTTACCTGTATCAAGTTGTTGTGAGTCTTGACACTCTACACAGAATGTAGGAAACAGATCTCCAATTTTCATAGACCCTTATACACTATTTGCAACCTTATACACCAACACAGACAGGTCTTGTGTCGACGATAGGATAAGTGTGGAAAGAAGTCCCCGTTGCTTCAATTAAGGCACAGCCCCAGAATTTCCCTGATTTGGAAACCGAAAACCATCATCAGGGCAGAAACGCTGGATTCTAATCCACTATCTCCCAAATGCAAGCTCACAGCTACGTGATACAAAATGCGTAGGAAACTCGCTCGTCCAGTCAATGGGTGGTGCACGGAGTGGATTGGAACCTTTGGAATGTGATTACGAAAGATAATGGTCAGAATATCTTGTACAGTTCTAGTAAGAAATAATGAAATTCTAAGGAGAGATAAAGTAGAGTGAGAGCTGGAAAATAAGGCCTGTGGTGCAGAAAGTATAGTCTACCACATCTGATATTGAAGGGCAAAAGAGAAATCAACTGACGAGCTAAGAGAACACCAATGGCATGTTACCAGAACGTCAAAGACTGGACCCGCATACACAACACCGAGAAAATCTTAATATTAGCCGAAGAAAGGGATACTTCCCCTAGGGTGGTCGCCAAGATCCGGGGGAACAAACATGGCACTTGAAGGAAAACAAGAAACTCTAAGTTTCCTTTTACTATTTCAATAAGCAAAAACAGTTAATTGCTAATGATGTCCGCCCGCTTTAGTCCGACTCTTTGGCTAAATGGATCCGGCCGGGTCGGGGATTTTAATCATTTTTGACTAATTCTTCTGGCTCGGTGAAATGGCTGTTCGAGTTAGTCCAAAACTCTCCTCTTCATACTCGGACAATAAACCACACTACCAACCATCACAGAAGCACACAGTACTGATTACATCCCTCCATATAAGGTTGGCATCAGCAAGGGCATCCGGCCGTAAAACAGGGCCAAATCCTCTTGAGCGCCACAGTTCGCACTCGCGGCCCCACATGTGCTGGACAAGAGGAAGAAGGAATAAATGTCCGTCCGTTTGACAGAACGGCCAACGAAGTGGCCTTCGGTTCAAAGGGATCCGGGTTCGATTCCCGGGCGGATTGGGGTTTTTAATCGTGTTTAGTTTATTTTTCTAGCTCGGGAATGGGTGTTTGTTATCCTCTTGGTACACATCTTCATTTAAGTATAACATATCTAACTTCAAACCACCACGGAATGATGAAATAGTGAATGTAATCCTCAATCTAGGGCATCTGGCCGTAAAGCTTGGCTTAAACCACACAAATGCAGACCTTCGATAAATGAGAAAAAGTAAAGAAGAAGAAGATTACTAACACTTGATATGCGACAATGGTGGTGAATATTGTTTTAAGAGGCAGTACAAGTGGGAACCATTCTGCCTGAATACTAAGAGATGAATGGGAGAGCTCTAACTCTTCTAGGGGCTCCGTGGCCGAGGCGGTAAAGGCGTGCTTGGTTTACCCAGAAGGACATGGGTACGATTCCCCGCCAGGAAGTCGAAAATTTAGGAATCGAGATTTCCACTTCCGGAGGTGCACATGGCCCATTCAGCCTACACCAAACATGAGTACCAGGTTAATTCCTGGAGGCAAAGGCGGCCGGGTGTAGAGCTAACCCCTTTACCCCACAAAGTGTCGAGGTTACGCATAGTAAAAGCCTTTACCTTCCACCGCTCCAACGGCATTCATGGCCTGTACGGAGATGGCTTTACCTGTACTTGACTGACCCTTCTGATAATGAAGATATCGGTAAATTTAGACGCTCTTGGTTTCGTAAACCTAATACTGACGGAGTCGAGAGACAAGTCGAGAGAGAAGTAGAGCTGACCAAGGGAAGACTATAAGAAAATTGAAAGCGAGGATCCTGCAAGAAGTAAATGGAAACAATGCCACATTCAGCTATGGCCCATATGGTCGCCAATAGGGGGAGGGGGCGATTAATCCCTTACATTCCTCTCTTACGGCGGACAGGGAATAGCATGGATATATTCTACCTTGCCATCCACAGTGGGGAGAAATACGCGATACAGTCTGCTGGTAATAAACAGGAATGACGGCAAATATATTGTAATATTTAATAGGTCCCATTTTTTTGGTAAGGCACGGGCATTGTTTCATAGACAGGAAGTAGTTTATCTCTTTCTTTTACTACAGAGAAACCCACAATAAATCTCGCATGGGGAATGCATTGCCTGTAATATTTACTATTTTTACTGGGGACTGACGACCAAGAACTTCCAAAACCTGAACATGAAGAAACAAGAAACATTGCGACTAAAACTGTCATATTCGGGATCATTGTAAGTATCTAGGTATTAATATAAGGAAAGATCTTCATTCGGGTAATCACATAAATGGGATTCTTAATAAAGGGTACAGATCTCTGCACATGGTTATGAGGGTGTTTAGGGGTTGTAGTAAGGATGTAAAGGAGAGGGCATATGTCTGGTAAGACCCCGACTAAAGTATGGTTCCAGTGTATGGGACCCTCACGAGGATTACCTGATTCAAGAACTGGAAACAAAATCCAAAGAAAAGCAGCTCGATTTGTTCTGCGTGATTTCCGACAAGAGAGTAGCGTTACAAAAATGTTGCAAAGTTTGGGCTGGGAAGAATTGGGAGAAAGAAGAAGAGCTGCTCGACTAAGTGGTATGTTCCGAGCTGTCAGCGGAGAGATGGCGTGGAATGACATTAGTAGACGAATAAGTTTGAGTGGCGTTTATAAAAGTCGGAAAGATCACAATATGAAGATAAAGTTGGAATTCAAGAGGACAAACTGGTGAAAATATTCATTCATGGGGAGTTAGGGACTGGAATAACTTATCAAGAGAGATGTTCAATAAATTTCCAAATTCTTTGAAATCATTTAGGAAAAGGCTAGGAAAACAATAGATAGGGAATCTGCCACCTGGGCGACTGCCCTAAATGAAGATCAGGATTGATTGATTGATTGATTGATTGATTGATTGATTGATTGATTGATTGATTGATTGATTGATTGATTGATTGATTGATTGATTGATTGATTGATTGATTGATTGATTGATTGATTGATTGATTGATTGATTGATTGATTGCATTAACATACCTCAATCTTCTGCTCGGATTTATACAGGAGTACAGTGTTCATATTAGATAGATAGATAGATAGATAGATATGGTTTGTATTAGCTGGCAAAGTTAAGGACACGTGTCCGTGTCTTACACTTAACCAGTGGATGCATAAGATAAAAGAAGAATACTAAATACCACTTAAGTCTTGTTACACAATTTTGTTTTTTTGTTAAAAATTCTTGTTAGAATGGCGTCTTCGTACACCACTATAAAACCGTGCAAAAACAGTTAAGTCACTCCAAATTTACATTTGAAAAAACACGAGCATGCCATTCTAACATGAATTATTAACACAAAAGCAAAAAGTGTTATAAACGACTTAAGTGGTCCTTGCAAAAAATATCCTCAAATATGATCGTGGTATGTTGCATATTTTGCCATTTACTTTTCTAATTTGAAATGTGCAGTAGATAGATATGGTTTATTTTAACTGGTAAAGTAAGGGACACGTGTCCGTCTCTTACATTTAACCAGTGAATACACAAATAACATACAGTAAAACAAAAAATACTAAAACGTTAAAGGAACTAGTGGACCCGTGCTGTTCCGCACTATTCGTCATAAATAGGTCATCTGTAACTCTTGATTTGCCTCTAGTGCTCACTGTGTACCGCACCATAATACGGCCAGTAGTTCTTTATGGGTGTGAAGCCTGGACGCTCACGGAAAGTGACAAGAACAGGCTCTGTGTATGGGGAAGAAAGGTGCTGCGGAAGATCTATGGGGCTGTATGTTAAGAAGGGGAATGGCTCATCCGAACAAATCAAGAAGTGTACCAGCTCTATGCTGCAGTAGACCTGGTAGCAGAAGCGAAGAAGAGACGCCTGAGCTACTTGGGGCACGTGATGAGAATGGCGGAGGAGAGGGTTCCCAAGAAGGTCCTCGAGCAACACCCTGAAGGCAGAAGGAGGCAAGGAAGACCTAGAAAGAGATGGTGAGATGACGTCAGAGAGGACGTGGAGGCGTTGGGAATCCGGAACTGGAGAAGGTGTGCAGCAGACAGAGATGGTTGGGGGACGGCTGTAGGAGAGGCCAGGGTCCTGCATGGACTGTAGCGCCAGGAGAGAGAGTGAGTGAATGGTTATATTGTTTTGCCTGCCTTTCCAACTTTTTTACAAACATTTAATACCGGTACATAATAACTGATTCATTCCTAATGTAGTTTATAACACTTATTTCCATACAGTCGCTGTGCTTCAAATTTTCGGGCGTATCTAGATCTTAACATTTACAAACTTTCTTGCCCGAGATAGTGAATCATACAATTAGCCGTGACTGAATACTGCTTCTGGTAAGTAGAGACATACATTTTCAAGAGGTTGTCCCTGTGGTTTGAGCCTCCGTGCCTCAGACGGCAGCGCGTCGACCTCTCATCGCTGGGTTAAGTGCTTCAAATCCCGGTCACTGCATGTGAGATTTGTGCTGGAAAAAGTGGAGGCGGGACAGGTTTCTCTCCGGGTACCCCGGTTTTCCCTATCATCTTTCATTCCAGAAACTCTCCAGTATCATTTCATTTCATCTGTCAGTCATTAAGCAATGTCCCAGAGGAGTGCGACAGGCTTCGGCAGCCGGCACAATTCCTATCCTGGCGGCAAGATGGGGGCTTCATTCATTCCATCCCTGACCCGGTCACTGACTGGAAAACAGTTTGTAGGTTTTCTCTTCTGTCCCTGTGCTTTATTACCGGTGATGGTGGTCTTAGACAAGCCTAGTTGACTTGATACATTCCCGCTCGTGCTTAGGTCGATATTTTCCATTTTTTACTATTTGCTTTACGTCGGACCGACACAGTAGGTCTTATGGCGGCGATGGGATAGGAAAGGCCTAGGAATAAGAAGGAAGCGGCTGTGGCCTTAATTAAGGTACAGGCCGCAACATTTTCCCGGTGTGATAATGGGGAAACCCTGGAAGAACATCTTCAGGGCTGCCGACAGTGGGGTTCGAACCCACTATCTCCCGGATGCAAGCTCATAGCTGTGCAGCCCTAACCGCAAGGCCAACTCGACCGGTGATATTTTCTAATAGCAGCATATAAGTTATGAGGAAAGTTCTGCCATCTGTTTAGTATATTTAGAAACTGGGAAAGGTCAGGGAATCAAAGCGTATATAGCACAGAATAATATTCTTCCAGGCTCAGAGAAAGTGTATACTCTCAGGCTGCACAGGTAGTAATCAAACATGGGTGCATGCAATGACATTACAAAGGATGAAAATCACGTATATCAAAATATCAACGAAAGTGTTAGTCGCTTAGTAACCTGTTAAGTACAGAATGTATTGCTGGTTAGGGTAAGCCTCCGCCTGCAAGTATTGGAGTTATAATTTAATGACTTGATTTTATGATTACTCAAAGTCGGCTGAGCTTAGAGACATATCAATGTCTCATGATTCATCGCCAGGAAATTTCGGGGGAGAATAAAACGGAAATGAAGCAAATCGGTCCAGTAGAAAGCTTCTTCAGTAAACTCTTTTATTATATGGATAGACTGAAACAAATTAGAATACTACTATGTTATCTAACTAAACAATGACTATTGTGATAGACAATATAAAACAAATGAATATTTTCCTTCCTAAGTACAATATTACCCACGAATAAATTAAAATACAATAAATTACAATAATAATAATCATATAGAATACCGTACTATTATTTACAATTTCAGGTTTAATTCCAGAAATTTCTCACATTGACGATAATTTCAGTTTTCATGTTATGATTTTGGGCGAAAATCTTTACAAAATAGGGATCTGGATAATGATAACTCTACAGGGGAGTACAGATGAGTACTACTGTTGCTGTTGCTATAGCAGTAAGAATGAATGTCATGATGGTTGTTATAATAATAAGAAGCAGAAGAATAAGAAAACAAGACCAGGAGATGTAGAAGATGAAGAAATACTGTCACACTACGAGCCCATCTCATGGAGATAATTTGAGCACCCTCTTTTAAATCTTCCGTGGTCTGATATTCCTCTGACCTCCTGAAGAAGGAAGTTCCATTCACGGCTGGCCACAACAGTGAAGGAACGGTTGTAGTTGAGAATTTATGCTTAGGAATAGCAAAAAATGTCGTGATCAGTGTTCTAGTATTTTTTATCACGGTGTTCAGAAAGGCCATGCAATCATTCATACAGGTAGGTTGGGGATTGTAAGGTAAGGATTCGGTGAAATGAAGTCGAGGTATGCAGTGTTTCGTCTGCATTCGAGGCGTAGCCATCAGAGTTCAGCGTAAAATTGTGTATCATGGTCTGAAAAATTTCAGATTACATATAAATGTACGTTCTTCAGAACGTAAATACCTCTACACAATAAAAAGTAAAGATCTTATAGTAATACATTGCTAGTATTTCTTAGGCTCATAAAACATATACGAAGTCGTATGAAAGTAATTGAGTTATCGTCCATATTTACGAGAAAATATCCAAACCTTATAGCTCATACAATTCCATAACGACTTTACACGTGGCTTATTATGGGAACATATGGCCACCAAGTCAACCTACATCATATTGAACTACTCCTCAGATAATGTAACTGCTCTCTGTGTAGCGGACACTCTGTAGCTACGATAAGCCAAATTCATGGCCGCCTAGCTCAACTGAACTAAGTATTGAATGCGTACTGTCGCAACGATAAAATATAACGTAAGTACGCTTTACTTACGGGTTTTGGAGCGCGGTTCTCGAGGTCCATCCACAGTCACCTTTATCGCCTTGTTGTAGGTCGCCACTTGAGGAGGCGAAGAACCTAGGATAATCGTTAGCGTGAAGCTCTTCCCTGAAACAAGTGAGAAAATGTTGAAATATGATAAACGATGAGACAAAATTACTTCAGAATGCAAGAACAGTTTTCTAGGTAAGATTCCTCACAGCCACTATTATATTGCAATACCTCCAACAATCGTGAAACCTTTTCACGGAATTATTCAAGATTTATTATTAACACTATGAATTTTCGTTGCCATTGATGCTTTCACGGCCCGGGCTTTGGGGCTTATGCCGTGTCAAGAAAATACCTACCTCACATTCGTAACACCACAGATCGAATTGCCAAGGTCCTCCGCAAACACAATATAAAAACAGTGTTTGGCACCATCACTAAAATTGCTCACATTCTGGGTAAAACCAAGGAAAAATTGTCCCTACTTTTACATCCTGGGGTAGGCCTATACGAAATTCCCTGTACTTGTGGTAAGGTATACATTGGCAAACATGCCGGTCCATTGGTACCCGTATCAAGGAACTTGAACGTAATATTCGTTTCAATCAGCCAGACATATCAGCAATAGCTGAGCACGCTCTATCGTCGGGTCATGATGACATGTTCCAAGATGCTCGAGCTCTTTCTCTCACAATACACTGCAGGTCCAGAATTATACGGGAAGCTGTGGAAATACGTAGAAATCCTAGCAATTTCAACAGGGAACTGGCTATCAATTAAGTAATACCTGGTTGCCAGCCATTAAGGATATACGTAGGTAGTTCCCTTCCCTGTCCCTTCACTATTGTTACCTCGTTTCAGTGTTTTCCATATTCGTGCGTTCCTCATCGCCAGATGTTTCCTTGCAGACTTGTGTCAATTTCGTACCTTCATATGTGCGTACGCCTGTTTTGTTATGTGACCCTCGCAGACTGATTCTGATAATTCCGTCAGCTTCCGCTTCGAATGCTAGCGCTGTACCGCGTCCGAGGAGTCATCTGGTGACGAATGAACGTACCATTTCCATTTCCATTGGGTAACGTCTAAATTCAAAGCTCATTGTTTTAGAAACCTTTCTCGACGGCAGTCGAGATTTTCTTCTGATGACGCAGAGCACGGTTCTCTGCGAAACGTAAAGAATTTCACCTTATTTCCATGACACGGCATAAGCCCAAAAGCCTATATCATGTCTATCATTGTAAATTTTCCATACATGAAATACATAATAAAATAAAGTAATTACATCAATGAACGTAGGTTTTCGAGGTCCATTAACAATCCACAACCTGTTTCCAGTTTCAACCAAGTCAGGAATGGAATGAATGAAGCCCATGTCTAGCGGCGAGGAAAGGAATTGTGCCGGGTGCTGAAGCCTGTCACACTCCTCTGGGGCAACGATTAATGACTGAGGGATGGAGAGTGTTGCTGGAATGGAATACGACAGGGAAAACAGGAGTGCCCGGAGAGAAACCTGCCCCTGCACAAACCTCACATCGAGTAACAGGGATTTGAACCACAGAACCAAGGGATGAGAGGCCGGCACATTGCTGCCTGAGCCACGAGGGTCCCCTTTATCATTATTAAATAATAATCATTTCTGGATGAAAAGTATGTGTGTATATTTAACAGCGAAGACGGCTTCATGTTGTCAATCATATGGAAAGCTGTACTCTAGAAATATAAACTTACCACACCATCACTGCGTGACGCACTCCAGAAACTATCGGCAGAGGGCGATGAGCCTGTAACTTCGCTCCCAATCGCCACAGCACAACGCGACAATCTCGGCGCCCAGTTAGTGGAGGGTGGTGAATAATCAGTTAGTGATTCGCCCAACAGACTTCCAATACATGTTCCATAATGCATTTCTACGCTTGCTGTCAGCAGCAGATCATCGTTTGCATTGCATTACTCTGATGAGAGGCAATGAAACTTGACTGAAAATTCGCGTTACGGAAGTTAGCGTCACAAACCGTGTGCCCGGAGTGTAACATAGCAACCCTGCAGTCTCTGCTGTAAGATATGAATATATGGCCAGACAATGTTACCTAGCAACCGTGCAGTCTCTGCTGTAAAGTATGAATGGATGGCCAGACAATGTTACCTAGAAACCGTACAATCTGTGCTGTAAGGTATCCATGGATGGCCAGATATTGTTACGTAGCAACCGTGAAGTCTGTGCTGTAAGGTATAGATGGATGGCCAGACAATGTTACCTAGCAACTGTGCAGTCTCTGCTGTAAGGTATGAATGGATGGCCAGACAATGTTACCTAGCAACCGTGCAGTCTGTGATGTAAGGTATGGATGGATGGCCAGACAATGTTACCTAGCAACTGTGCAGTCTCTGCTGTAAGGTATGAATGGATGGCCAGACAATGTTACCTACCAACCGTGCAGTCTGTGATGTAAGGTATGGATAGATGGCCAGACAATGTTACCTAAAAACCGTACAGTCTGTGCTGTAAGGTATGCATGGATGGCCAGATATTGTTACGTAGCAACCGTGAAGTCTGTGCTGTAAGGTATAGATGGATGGCCAGACAATGGGCCCTAGCAACCGTGCAGTCTCTGCTGTAAGGTATGAATGGATGGCCAGACAATGTTACCTAGCAACCGTGCAGTCTGTGATGTAAGGTATGGATGGATGGCCAGATAATGTTACCTAGAAACCGCACAGTCTGAGCAGTAAGGTATGAATGGGTGGCCAGATATTGTTACGTAGCAACCGTGCAGTCTGAGCAGTAAGGTATGGATGGATGGCCAGACAATGTTACCTAGAAACCGTACAGTCTGTGCTGTAAGGTATGCATGGATGGCCAGATATTGTTACGTAGCATCCGTGAAGTCTGTGCTGTAAGGTATAGATGGATGGCCAGACAAGGTTACCTAGCAACCATGCAGTCTGTGCTGTAGGGTATGAATGGATGGCTAGACAATGTTACCTAGCAACCGTGCAGTCTGTGATGTAAGATATGAATGGATGGCTAGAAAATGTTACCTAGCAACCGTGCAGTCTGTGATGTAAGGTATGGATGGATGACCAGGCATTGTTACGTAGCAACCGTGCAGTCTGTGATGTAAGGTATGGATGGATGGCCAGGCATTGTTACGTAGCAACCGTGCAGTCTGTGATGTAAGGTATGGATCGATGGCCAAACATTGTTACGTAGCAACCGTGCACGCTATGTCTTATAGCTGGTGGTCATCTGAAATTAGCAGCCGTTGATGGATAGCCATACCCGAGAGACATATTTATATGATCATTTGATTTTCGCAAAGGGAGAAGTGATGTCTTATTTTACTAAACATTTGTTAAATATATACTCGTGGCTTTAACCCAGAATGTATTAAAGAGTATTACAAATTTAAACTCTGTTAATTTTGAATTGATTGTGGTGTTAACAAGACCACGTCTTCTGGGTCTCTCGAGTAAGCACGTAAAACACACTCCTGCTGAACAGTTTTTCAACCCCACATTCACACCGTGGAGAGGAATTACTACCGCATGGTGAGTCTGTGTAAGCTTTAACCGGAGTGTTCTAGGTAGATCAAAAGAGTAACAGGTTCCGAGATGCTAGGGAAATCACAAAATTCTAAGGATGGGAATATTTTCCATCCCTAGGATCATTGTGTGTTGAGGCCGACTTTTTGTTGTTTACAATTGGCCCTACGACGCACCACATTTACATCTTATGGTGACGAAGGGATAGGAAGGAAGTGGCCGTCGCCTTAATAAAGGTACAGCCCGGGCATTTGCACGGTGTGAAAATGAGAAACCACGGAACACCATTTATGGGCTGTCGACAGTGGGGTTGGAACTCACTATCTCCTGAATGAGAGGTCGAAATTGCAGGTATTTTGTGTAAATTCCTTATTCAATGGAGTCATAAATATATATGTTATGCTAGTTGCAAATCACTGTAAAGCTGTTGGAAATGTTCAGGTTACCTGAGATGTGTTGTAATTATTATGTGTCAGTACAATTATATTCTACATTTGTAACATTTGTATTATTACGACGGTTCGATGGCTCTGTTAAACTTAAAAAAAATCATATTTTTCCTTGTTTTAAACAATAATGTTCTTGGCCACCTCCTTCGTTAAAGCAAATCTAAGCACTGTAGAGACATTCTTGCTTGTTGCAGCATATGTGGTGGAACCTGCCTGCAGGCTTCAGTGATGGGCCGCCTTAAATGATCCGGACTCTCTGGCTCCTGTTCATACACTGTTTCCTTTAAATAACCCCAGAGGTTAAAATCTAGTGGAGTAGCGTCAGGTGATCTAGCACGCAATGTGACAGGAGCCCCTCGTCCTACGCAAGTGGTTCCGTACTGCCAACGACCACTGTGAAGAACTCCATTCTGCCGGAACCACATCCGTAAAATCCGTATAATAAGGGAGGCACGTCCTCCAAAAAGAGCGGGAGATATTAACGAAGAAACTGTAGATAGCGTCGTCCTGTGAGGTTTCCTTCGAAGATATTTGATCCAATTACCTTGTCACCTATTATACTGCACTACTCGTTGACACCCTATTGTACCTGAAATCGAGTTCCAGTAATGGAAGTTATGACGACTAACAGTTCCGTTGTTGTGAACTCTGGTTCTTCACTGAGGAGAATGTCCGTTAAAAATTCAACATCAACTTGAACTCTTTGCAATTTGATATCAATTGCGAAAATTCTGGTGTAGTTGTTGATGGTAGGGGCGGAATGTATGGCGGTGCAATATGCGCAGTACAGAAATATGACTGATGTTCAGTTAATTTCCAGTGGCTCGTGAGCTTGTATGCGGGTTGTACACTAATGGATTTTGAACAGCGTCTTAGTTATTTCCAGACGTCACTGGAGCATCCCGAACGGGGAAGATTGTATGAAATGACCCCGTTACACGCTAATCGTACTAACCACTACACCACTGAGGTGGCACTTTCGAGACTCAAGGAAGTTATATCGTAATTACGAATTCCTTTACGAGTATAATATAAAAATAAAATTGAAATTCTCGTAAATAGATTCGAACACTGAATCCCTGGAACACATTATATGCTGGATGCTATTAGTACTATGCAGCCACTCCATGCGACAAACAGCAGGTCTCATAACTCTGTAGGCCTACTAATGGAATAATCTACGCTATCGCTTCGAAACTCATCTTGTAAGTTACAAGTTCTGAACTCGAATGTGCAGATAGGCTTACCTTGATGCAAACACCACAGTGTGATAAAGAATCATAGCTGCAACCATTCACTATATACAGAGTATGTACCTGTACCGGTTGGTACACCTATACGCCGCACATTTGAATTTTCCACCTTAAAGTACTCCTCTACAGCTGAAACTCTGAAATTTAAAACTGAATTAATTCAACCGTTTACCAGAAGATGTCACTGAGTTAATTTCGAATTGTTTTTGTTTACTAATTATCAAGAAGTCTGGGCATTCTCTCACAGATGTCTCTACCAAAAACTATGATCATGCACCCTGGTGCGAAGTGAAGGAACTTTCCTTGAAGATATTATGTATTCATAAGTTTGTTCTTTACTAAATGTTGTTCTTTCATTTGTGGGTTGGCAATATTAATCTTTCTTTCCGTCAGTTTTGAAATTAGCCAATCGTAAATTTCTGTCATTAATTTTTAGCCAATGGCGTCTTTCTTCCCCATTGTTGAGGTGTAACTGTAAGCTACCCAATAGACGACAGCGGGTGTGCCTTAATCATTTATGAAAGGTCTCGAATCTTCCCCGAGAGTATAAAACTGCTGATTTTCCTGGCTCTCAGCTATCGTACAACATCTAGCTTAGTGTATGGAAGTATAGCAGGAGGCGGGAAGCGCCTCTTTCATCCGCCAGCAGCTCTTCTACAAGGTAATGGCCTTTTAACATCTTTATTTCTTGCTAGCTCAGAAATTTAGCCCTCAGGGAAGGTCCGAAACTTTTTCAATGTAACCTACCTTTCGCAAAATGTAACTCAGTGCCGGCTTATGTAAAAGTTTCTTATTATTTAACTGTAAATCGGGGATAGAGAGTGCTTTACCCTCTCGAGCTCCCCTTCATTTTACGTTGAGGTGACGACGTTTTCATAACCGATTTTCTGCTCTTAATATATTAAAATTTTCTTATACGAGTCACCTCCCTAGCTTGGGAATAGCCCCTGTATCATCGGCCTAGTGCCCCTTAGGTTTTATAAAGTTTCATGTAGGAGTGCAAGCCACGCCTCCATTCATCTTGCTATTTTGGGCCATTTAATTAACATATTGTTTTTCTTTTAGGCCCTGTACGCTGGGTACGAGATACCCCTGTTTAATTCTTGTAAGTTGTGCCTCGATGGCAAGTTTTTGTAAAGTCTGGTATTGCCTTTTATTAGGCTTGAAAATTTGAGAGCGGGTCAGCTCTTTCTTGTGTTCGAAAAGTGCCTCTGGGAGGCTTGAGGTTAAAAGTTGGGAGCAAGTGCTCCTTGAATGAAGGGGTTTTCTGCCCTTTATATGAGTGTACCTTGTTAATGTTGGGCTAATAGCTCAAGGATTGTGTAACTGAGGCTCGAAGCCAGAATTTGTAAAGACCCCTTAACTTGTGCTTTCGTTTGTAAATTTATAATTGTACCTGATTTTCATTGTTTCTTCACCTAGTGAAAATTTGTTAAATTTTGTTGTCTATTGAAAATATAACCTTTATTTACATTTTTAATTCATCTTTCGGACTTGTAGTTAGATGCATTCCAGCCCGCACCTTCTTTCACCTCTGCTGATCCACGGGTAACCCCGTAACAGTACCTATTACTTCATTGAATGAGTCCAGCATATTGTTTCAGGTGATATTCACAATGCATTTTTCCATAGTCGGTGCGTACGTGACAATATTTATTATAACTTCCTTAGAAAAATATCTTGGACTTAAGAAAAGTTAAGTCTTCGTTAAGGATGCTTAGGCGAGTACTAAATGAATATTTAAAAAATCACGACTCAAGAAGTGTCTCAACTCCCACTGCACCAAGTAGCCTATCCATGCACATCTACCAAGCGTAATTCTGCGCAGCTACCTCCACCGTGAAAATTCATTCCTCATAACTCTGTATTCACGAGCGGAGCGAAAGTTCTCGCTTCGAAAAGTTACTGGTGTGCTCCAGCCTTACGGCCCGATTTTATGCCTTTATTGAACGCTCTAACGGTAGTACTTACATGGCGTAAGCTATCACACATGTTGCACAAGATTTGCGTGCAATAGATTATGAAAAACTGTGAATAACACGTTTCTATAAATTTCGATGCGATGAGATTATACAAAATGGCGGTGAATTGACATATCTGTAATTGACCTTAACCTATCATGTTTTCTATGACACCCTTTTCTATCAAACGAAAATGGCCTCTTGGACCAATCAGGTGCGCAATTCTCTACAGTTAGCCTATTACTGTCTATTGTATCGGTTTTACTTTGCGCGGGATGTCTATATCGGGCTAACTACACACAACGTTGCCATAAGATGTCGCATAAGATAGGACTAAGAGGCATTTAATTCCTAGCTGGTTTCATATTTTCTGGGGGAGATAGGTGCAGCTCTACCACCCGGTATTTAGATCGACATACAATATTGCAGACCTTCATTTACAGATTAACTGCTGCAAAACGGTACGTTATATTGACAAACGTATTGTACCATAAGGTGCTTCTTTTAGGGGTCTAAATGCTTGATCTTATGACATTTTATCGTATCTCCTCTATTCATGGGTTAGATTGAATTATAAACGTTGAATAGGGCGAAATTTGGGCAGGTTTTTCACACATTGCATTACTTTTCGGATACATATGTGACAGCTAGAAAGGTAGAATTTGGCTCACATATGGCTACAGGATAGGCCAATGTTCTTGTCGAATTTGATGATTCTATCTTTACTATAATTATGTCATACGATGAATTATACGTATAATAATTGCAAATTTTGCGCAAATCGAGAAATACAGCCAAATATTACACCTAAGGGATAGAGATACAACAAAAATTCATGGGACCAAAGTTGTAGATCACTTCAAATTGAACCAAGATTGTTTCATCCGTTTTGTGATAAGACTTACCGTTTAACCACGAAATACATGGAAACGAAGGCCTGCACCGTCATCAAAATTGCCTCCATATTACCATTAAAACTGAAAAATATTATCATCTTGGAATTTTTCCGTCGGTTACAGACTAAAACTTATAATTTTGCCTAATTTTTATTTTCTAGCTTGTCTGGCGCATTGTGTCGCCATCTTGATTTAGGAGAGGGTGCTAAAACTTAGAACTTTCAGGAAAATAAAGCTAAAAAATATAGAGGTGGTCATTATTACACCCGAAACGGACAACTGTACGAAAATTTCGCCAAAATAGTCAATTTACAGACACACGATAAGTAGCATTATAAACATACTTCAACCCCTATTTCACTTCTTTTCAAGCCTCTCCCTAAAGTGGATTTTCCGAAAACAAAATAGGCATGTTTCTTTATTTTCAATGAAGATTCAAAATATCAACTTTCACGCCTGTAACATCTTCAGTTTTTGAGAAATCAGTGTCCTAAAAATAACAATTCAACCCCTATTTAGTCCTTTTTACCCACTTAAGTGGTTTTTCAGCAAACAAAAAAATACGTGTTTCTTAATTTTTAAAAGAGATTAATACTCGTAATACCAATTTTCACGTCTGTAACATGTCATTTTTTTAGATATGCTGAACATATGCTCATTTTAAAACATCACCCCATTTTTCACTTTCACTTAAGTGAATTTTACGAAAACAAATTATACGTGTTTCTTTATTTTTACAGGATATTACAAATACAAGTTTTCTCGTCTGCAACATGTCACTGTTTTAGGTATATTGTAGACATGCTCATTTTAAAAATTCATCCCTTTTTCACACCTGTTCACCCCCCGTTATGTGGATTTTCCGATAACAATAAAAGGAGATTCCAAATACCAATTTTCATTTCTGTAGCATCTTCAGTTATTGAGATACAAGTATCCTCATAAAAGATATTCAACCCATTTTTCACCATTTTTCACCATTTTTCACCCTCCTTAAGGGAATTTCTCGAAAAAACAAATACGTGTTTTAAAGTAGGTTCCAAATACCAATTTCAACGTCTGTAAACTGTTACGTTTTTTGGGATATAGATATACTCATTTAAACAGTTCACTCCCCTTAACACCCCCTTAGCGATATAATATCCAAAAATCCTCCTTTTATGAGCGTGGGCGTCGGGATACAGGAGAAAGTATCTAGACGACGCCACAGAATGACTACCGCAGCGGAGTCGGAACGTCTGGAAGGAATGAGAGGAGTGGACCACGGTATTATAGCCTGGAATATTTTTATTATATTGACACCGGCCGTGAAAGCCTTCATACTTTGATAAAATTAATTTACCAGGCAGAACATTATCAAACGAAAAAGGACAACGATATTTCAAAATACATTGAACAAAACCTTCGTCAATGGTCAAAAGTAAATAAATACAAAATCAACTCACCGGGATCGGAACACGAGGCGCAAAAGTATGACGGCGTAGCGAAATCCACTGCTCACCGCGTCGGTTTAACTTGCTGCGCGCTAATAGACACGTAAAACACGTCACAAACTACGAGCTTCATTTTCTCGGAAACGGATGAATGTCTACGGATAAGTAGAAACCTGTGTTCCCTTACTTCGACACCTATTTCACCGGGTGAAGTTAGTGGGAAATCCAACTGATACACTTGGCACGTTCCCCTCGTGAGGTAGGACCTGACCTGCCAAATTGGACTCAGAAGGTCAGTGCCTTAAGCGTACCAGTTACTCTTCTACGACAGGCAAGTCATACCATGGATGGCCCTCTGCGCCTTGCATTTAACAGTACTGGTGTCTGATGAGAACAAGAGATGACCAGCGATGATCAGATGAAAGAGAGGAGCTTGACACAAGTAGGTCTGTGCTCATGAGAGACATGAAATATATGGAGACATGCTTCCCAGGTGATACTCCGGATAGAATGTGTTGCTAGACGTCAAGCAGCACCAGACTGTGTCGCTTTCTTTGTTTTAGCAATCAGCATAGTGAAGTATGATATTTCACAAGTCAGAGCTCGCCATTTAAGAGTCTCTTTGACTCTATGTGCTGTAATTGCTTTCCTCCATTTCTTGCTTTTGTGTAGCGAGCAAACAAACACCTGTAGGTGTGGCTCAGTAATGCGCTTCCTCTCTGCCTCTCAAATTTAGCTTGGGAACTAGTAAGAAGTAGTATGTTCCGAGCAGGAGCGTACCGAATGTAATACGGGCCCGCCTACCAAAATAAAATTTCTGAACCCCTGAAATAAAAAATAAAACCTACGATTCACTTACACACACCAGGTAGAAATAATGCAATATGTTGTCAAATTATATGAACAAATGGATTATTCGTTATTTTAGGATTATTAAAAAATAATGTTCAGTGAGTTGTATTTGACCCCCTCCGTGGTATAACCATGAGCCTATTAGATGTTCGTACATAACTTCAGTTGGTTTCATTTTTTAGTAACTACAGAACTGTAGTCTGTAACCGATACCGAAGTTTCGGTTATAATAATTTATTCAATTACAACATAGAAAAATAGGCATGTATATTATATTAATTTTTTGCGAGGAGTCTGAGAGGCCCCTTAAAAGTCCGAGTCCGACTGCATTGTAGGCCCTGTAGGCCCTAACGTTACGCCCCTGGTTCCGAGCTGTCAGTGGAGAGATGGCGAAGAATATTAATGGAAGAATAAGTTTGAGTAGTGTTTGTAAAAGTACGAAGATCACACAACATGAAGATGAACTTGGAATTCAAGATGACGAATTTGCTTAATATTTGTTTAAAAACACATGTTCATAAAAATCAGAACACTTTCAAAGACTAGAAATAGGAAGTTCATATTCACAGGACATGTTCATTAGTGTGTTCTGCAGAAACGATTAGCATTTAAGTCACCTAGATTCAGCATGTGTCCTGTTTCCTAGTAGGAACTGGGTCCTCCATGGGCTATGATAACTTGTTCCATGCGTGATGGCCTTAACGCGTATAAGGCGCGAATGGCGACCTGGGGTATAGCCATCCATGCTGCATTCACCTGGTTCCACAATTCATCATTAGTGGTTGGCATTTTATCACAGCGCCGCACCCGTCGTTTCACCATATCCCACACATTTTCGATTGGCGACACGTTCGGAGATCGCGCGGACCAGGACATCAGTCTGACATCCCGTGACAACAAGAAAGCACGTATTTTAATAATAATAATAATAATAATAATAATAATAATAATAATAATAATAATAATAATAATAATAATATTTGCTTTACGTCCCACTAACTACTCTTTTACGGTTTTCGGAGACGCCGAGGTGCCGGAATTTTGTCCCGCAGGAGTTCTTTTACGTGCCAGTAAATCTACCCACACGAGGCTGACGTATTTGAGCACCTTCAAATACCACCGGACTGAGCCAGGATCGAACCTGCCAAGTTGGGGTCAGAAGGCCAGCGCCTCAACCGTCTGAGCCACTCAGCCCGGCAAAGCACGTATTTTTGCAGCAACATGTGGTCGCGCATTGTCCTGCTGAAATGTCGTCTGGAGTGTCGTGCAGAAAGGGTATGGCTACGGGTCGCAGGATGCCATTCACGTAGGTCAAATTGGTCACAGTGCCCTGGACACCCACGAACTGTGATTGGTGGTTGTACCCAATAGTACCCCCCACCACCACAATGCCTTGAGTTGGCGCTGTATGTCATGTGTGAATGCACTCAATGTGATGACTAGGTAAACAACAGGTAGGGAATTTGCCATATGGGCGACTGCCCGAAATGCATATCAGTGGTGACTGACTGACTGTACTTCAGGAGTATAGGCGAACCATTCTCATCACTAAAACAGTTGCGATCTATGCTCTGTACGAACGGGATCCAAAACCTCAGGAAGGCGGTATAGAGTTGATAATTCAATTTCAATATCTTAAAGAAGAAGTACAACTTTCACTACCATAAATTTAGTAAAACTCGTAATTTTAAAGCAACTGAAAATGCTACATGAACAAAATATTGCATGCTACATGCACATTTTTATTACCATTCATCAACATTACATATATACATTCATATATACATACATACTGCACGCATAACCCCAAGACTATTTAAAGGGTCGTCCACATAGACCAATCTGCTTGCTACATTTCTACCTAACTGAACCTCTCCATGCCACTTTCATTCACAAATTTAATCATTTTTTTAAAAGGCTGAGTTTACTAATGAATGACTAGACATAACTTCAAGCATTATGAATAATAATAATAATAATAATAATAATAATAATAATAATAATAATAATAATAATAATAATAATAATAATAATAATAATTTCGTGTGGCTATTTCTAGCCGAGTGCAGCCCTTGTAAGGCAGACCCTCCGATGAGGGTGGGGGGCATCTGCCATATGTACGTAACTGCGTGTTATTGTAATGGAGGATAGTGTTATGTGTGAGTTGCAGGGATGTTGGGGACAGCACAAACACCCAGCCCCGGGCCATTGGAATTAACCAATGAAGGTTAAAATCCCCGATCCGGCCGGGAATCGAACCCGGGACCCTCTGAACCGAAGGCCAGTACGCTGACCATTCAGCCAACGAGTCGGGCAAGCATTATGAATAGGAACCGCCAAACATCTATCCAATCACAGAGAAGTTATACAGGTAGTCCATGTTCAGTTTTTCGTTAGTTTAAAAATCAACGTACCTTAATTATTGGTACAATAGATGGTGGTAGAAAATAACGTGAACCGGGTATATGAGCGTTAGAGGGTTGGTCATACTGATAAATAATTTGAAACAATTAATTCGATATCACGCGCTGTTGTCATTTTATCAGCTGCTGAAATTAGCAAATCAAATTGTTTCGTGGGCGAATACAAACGGGCTTTGCGGGACGTAGTTGCTAAATCTGCACGTGGCTTAAACCGTCTCGAGAGCACCAATCGAAAAGGGATTTGAACACGGACCTCCGAGCTGACAGGATTGCGCAATAACCAGTAAGCTACGGTGACACTGGTTGAAACACGCGGTGTATTCTTGTGTTTAATGCTGATTCCTCGGCATTAGTAGCTGCTCGGACAGTCATTTACGGAAATTCGTTAAGCAGTCAGTGGCATACGTAGGCTACAGTGGACTTGGACTCAGACTGCACACAAGAATTGCTTATTTATCCAAAAAAAGATGCAGTAGCGGCGTTTGGGAATTAGAAGCCGGGAAAATGGGGGGGGGAGGAGACAAAAACTGATAGACAGCAAATAATACCGGGGGTTTCCGAGATATAACTGGGGAGGGGCAGGGTGGTTAGAATACAAAATTGAAACAACATGGAAAGCTTGTTATGCTCTCTGAGCGAATTTCGACAAAGAAGTATAGGGTGGGAGTTTGCCGACTTAACTGCCTAATAATAGTTGTTTTATATATTTTGATTCAATACTATACTATAGAACATTCACCAAATGAACAATCACATATCGTCGCTTAAAAAGCAATGCTTCGTATCTCACAATGCTCTTCCTATCCATTAACTTCCTTAAGACTGGTCACGCCTGCCAGTCACTTATGAATATGCAGTCCATCAGAACAATTTTCGTTATGTCCATTTTTTTATGGTTACGTGTAAAGGACTTTAAATTATTTTTTTTACAAGTTGCTTTACGTCGCACCGACACAGATAGGTCTTATGGCGACGATGGGGCAGGAAAGGAGTAGGAGTGGGAAGGAAGCGACCGTGGCCTTAATTAAGGCAGAGCCGTGGCATTTGCCTTGTGTGAAAATGGTAAACCACAGAAAACCATATTCAGGGCCGTTGACAGTGGGATTCGAACACACTATCTCCGAAATAGTGGATACTGTACACAGTTAGCGACTGCAGCTATCGAGAGCTTGGTAAAGGAAAAGAGCCTTGCTATATACTACTAGAAGAATGTATGTTTGCATGATGTATTTACGTACTCTTACAGTATACTGTACATAAGGTTAATTTTCCTTTATACACAGGCATACAGAAATTAACATACTGGAAATTGTTCTGATGGACCGCATATCCATCATATGGGGCTGTGAGGTGTGACCATTCTGAAGGAAACTAATGGACAGGAGGAGCATTGTGAGATGCGCGGTATTACTTCTTAGGCTACGATATCTATTACAATTAAAGAGTACGATGTCATTATACAAGGGAAAATATAATTCAGTATTTGACTACACACTAACAAATTATCAAGCACTGGATAGAACTATACAGAAATATTGACTTTGTGAGACTGCCAGACAGACAAATAGGCTACACGTGGCACCGGGTGAGTTGGCCGTGCGGTTAGGAGCGCGCAGCTGTGAGCTCACATCCGGGAGATAGTGGGTTCGAGCCCCACTGTCGGCAGCCCTGAAAATGATTTTCAGTGGTTTCCCATTTTCACACCAGGAAAATGCTGGGGCTGTACCTTAATAAAGGCCACGGCCGCTTTCTTCCCAATCCTAGGCCTTTCCTGTCCCATCGTCGCCATAAGAGCTATCTGTGTCGACGCGTAAACAAATAGCAAAAAAAATGCACGTGGCAAGTGGCGAAAATATACCCCTGCTACCCTTCCTCAGATCACATGCTACACGCTGTTCCGCGACTCTCCGCTACATGCTGAGGGGCTGTACGAATCAGTTAGCCGCGGCGCATGACATTTGTCTCTACTGTACTTCCACGAAGTAATTTGGAAGTAATGTGGTAATGGCGTGCTTGATTCACCCGGAAGAGCGTGGGTTCGATTCCCCGTCAGCAAGTGGAAAAATTTAAGAAACGAGATTTTCACTTCCGGATGTGCATATGGTTCTGAGGCTCACTCAGCCTACACCAATAATGGGTACCAGGTTGATTCCTGGTGGCAAAGACGGCCGAGCATGAGCTAACCACTCTACCACACCAAGTGCCCAGGTTACGGATAGTGGAAACCTTTTCCTTCTACCCTTCCAAGGGTATTCATGGCTTGTACGGAGATGACTTTGCTTTGCAATTTCTCTAATAATTAATTACAGAAATTAAAGGAAAGAATTAGGTGATAAGAAAAGATTTGCATATATATTCTTATAATTCCTGTAATTCCTAGTTTTAGGTGGCTAAAATGGAACAAAAAATATTTTTCCCAACAAAGTTTGTGAGACGACTGCCCCCCCACCCCCCTCCCCAATCGCCTAAACTGTAAAAATATGTATGTAATCGAAATAAACTAAATTTGGTCACTTCAGGCTACAATGTGCCCTTAAGATTTCTTACATCGTAAGAGATTGTTCTCTAGAAACATTCGAATGTGAGGTGTTTGGTCATGGATGGTCTCCTTTACTCGGCAACATTACGAACACTCCGCAGACCACTACTGCTTAACAATTCATACAGAGTTATAACTGCTCGGGGAAATCGCATCGCCTGGCCTCGGCTTGGCGTGTTTTGTGGCGTACCAAGGAATGAGATCGAGAACAAGGAATTGCTAAAAAGTTATGGAAGCTATGAATGTTCTACAGCGATGGCACGATTCTTTCCAAGTACAGTCCGCTCAGAAGGATCAGGATTCCTATTGCGAATCAAGATGTAGCCTTTGAGACATATCTCATGGACAGGAATGTTGGTGGCGGCAGTGGTAGAGTTGATTATTTTAAGCTGAAGTACAACAATATCCATCCCCGTACTGTAGGGGTAGGGTGACTGTTACGTGGATGTTGCGGGTTTGAATCCCAGCCAGACCTGAGATTTTAATTCAGAACTGAGGGGTGATTCTTCAAGTTGAATCTGAGGAATTTTCTGATATCATAGGTCACGAAATTCAAGCAATACGGTTGAGGATGACGTCAGGTTGACCATGTAGAACTCCAACACTTGCAGGATGTATAGCTGAGTAGCAGCTGTCTTTGCAGGCCAAGGCCCTCAATGGGCTGTTGTGCCGCGGGTTTGCTAGCTCGGGAAGTACAACGAGATTATTTTGTATAGCCTAAATATTAGTTAAATATTAGCTGGCGAGTCAAAAGTACTATGTCCCAGGTATCCAAAAAAGGTTCATGCCGTATATTTCAGGGAGAAATAATGACTAGGTAATTTCTTGCAAATTCATTTTATCCAGCAAAACAATACCCTTCAACTTCGATACAAGCTTATAAATCCCGCGTTTGTAAAAGTTCTTGTCCCTAAAAAACGCCTTATCCCGGTTTCGAAACTGTTACCCATGCAAATGGTTATCCATGGCCAAAAAACGGTAATGGTCGGATGGAGCGATGTCCGGAGAGTATGGAGGATGAGGTAAATCTTCCCAACCAAGTGCGTTGAATGCCTCCTTAGTTGCTTTCACCGTATGAGATCCAGCGTTGTCTTGAAGAAGGATCACTCCATTCCTGTTGACTACTGCTGGCTGCTTCTGACGCAGGTCAGCTGCAACCCTTTGCAACTGGAACGAATAGGGGAAGTCCGTGTAATTTGGACCGATAATATTTTTGTTAGAGCGTCCGTGGCTCAGACGGCAGCGCGTCGGCCTCTCACCGCTGGATACCGTGGTTCAAATCCCGGTGACTCCATGTGAGATTTGTGCTGGACAAAGCGGAGGCGGGACAGGTTTTTCTCCGGGTACTCCGGTTTTCCCTGTCATATTTCATTCCAGCAACACTCTCCATTATCATTTCATAGCATTTATCACTCATTAATAAATCACCTTGGGAGTGGCGACCCCATTGTAATAACAGCCTATATGTTTCATTCATTACATCCCTGACCCGGTCAATGACTGGAAAACAGGTTGTAGGTTTTCATTTTCAATATTTTAGTTAATTGAAAGTTTGGTCACCCCTGTCTGAGGCAAGGTCAGCACGACAACCGAGGGTAGCTTTCTTCTTGGAAGTTGTTTTGTTAATGGACGTAAGGTTGAACGGGGAAGAGGAAAACAATTTTAATATTCACATTTCTTGTGAGCTCATACGGTGACAAATATGTGTACTGCGAAGTAGTTATTTCAGCCAAGAAGGCGTTTAGCTTTTACAAGTACTGATGAAATATTTACGCAAGTTTTATAATTCATTCATGAACTTTAAGTATTTTGCATATTATTGAGTTTTTGTCCGCCTCTGTGGAGTAGTGGTTACACCCCCGGAGGCGCGGGTTCGATTCCCGGCTCTGCCACGAAATCTTAAAAGTGGTACGAGGGCTGGAACGGGGTCCACTCAGCCTCGGGAGGTCAACTGAGTAGAGGTGTGTTCGATTCCCACCTCAGCCATCCTGGAAGTGGTTTTCCGTGGTTTCCCACTTCTCCTCCCGCAAATGCCGGGATGGTACCTAACTTAAGGCCACGGCCGCTTCCTTCCCTCTTCCTTGTCTATCCCTTCCAATATTTCCACCCCCCCCCCCCGCAAGGCCCCAGTTCAGCATAGCAGGTAAGGCTGCCTGGGCGAGGTACTGGTCATACTCCCCAGTTGTATCCCCCGACCCAGAGTCTGAAGCTCCAGGACACTGCCCTTGAGGTGGTAGAGGTGGGATCGCTCGCTGAGTCCGAGGGAGAAACCGACCCTGGAGGATAAACAGATTAAGAAAGAAAGAAAGAAAGAAAGAAAGAAAAATTTAGTTTTTTGTTAAATCTTTGCATGTCGTGTAATTTGGACCGTTGAAACAATTGTACTAATTGCGTTTCCTCGTAATTTTACTAATTATTCTAAAATAACTTGTTTTATAATTATAATCTGAGGCCAGCCCCACGCCGTAGGGGTTGCGTGCGTGCCTGCCTCTTACCCGAAGGCCCCGGGTTCGATTCTAGGCCACGTTAGAAATTTTTTTTTCGATCTGAGGACTGGTTCGAGGTCCATTAAGCCTACGTGATTACAACTGAGGATGGATCTGACGGTGAAATGGCGGCCCCAGTTTAGAAAGCCAAGAATAAAGGCCGAGAGGATTCATCGTACTGACCACACGACTCCTCGTATTCTGCAGGCCTTCGGGCAGAGCAACGGTCGAAACACTGTTCACTACAGACCTAAGAAAAAAATCAAAAGCAGTTTGCATTGTATGTGACAAGTATTATGACGACGATTGGATTCAGTGCAATAGCTGCAAGAAGTGGACTAATGAAAACTGTGGCAAAATTCAGGATGAAATGTTTTATTGTTGTCCTACATTCCAAAAGTGACCACCACAATTCACTACCATACAGAGTCCAAGTTTAAGCCCTGACTAGAGACGTCCGCGTGATAGGTATTTGAGAAATAAAGTATTCAGCATGGATCTGACTTGAAAGTATTGTAAGATCTGCGGCCGTGAAAGCAATTTTTGATATTCTAACTCCATGGGGAGTAATAATTTTTGGAAACGGAGAATTCACTTCTCCTTTAGCAGGTTAGCAATCTCTATTTGCTAACACGGCGGGACCATGCGCTTGGTCTGCCACTGCTAAGCAGAGTCCTGGAGGGGCGTGCCAATCCAGTTGATTAGCCCAAATGGCACGTCTGGGCGAAACTCTGTAAAATACACACGGCCTAACCACCCAAAAGCTGGTTCTATTCATGCGACTGACTTGAAAGTGTTTATATTTACTAGTCCAAATTACATGATCACCTGGTCCAAGTTACAGGCTATCGATCCAAATTATACGATAACAATAAAAAATATTATTTTTAAACAAATCCTTAAACTAATATTAACATGTATTTTCCCACCAAGTAATTTTATACATTGTACTAATTTTTATGTATAAAATTGGAGAAATTTTCATTACGGTCAACAGAATCATGGACGTTTAAAGTTAAGTGGTCCAAATTACACGGACTTCCCTCACCTCGGTTGTGATAGTATTGCTCCGCCATAGCAATTCAAAGCGCACAAGCCAACGCTGGTCTACCAAAAACAGAGAGTGTCGATAGTGGATGGACGTCCAACTCGAGGCTTGACCTGAAAAGCTCTCATCTCCCAATGCAAATCGACTGATCCACTTTCGCACTGTGGGCTCACTCATCGATCCCTCTCCAAACGCGAAACATATCTTTCGAACAGCTTCTGCTGCCTAATTTGGATTCAAAGTAAACACGGCCATAAAAACATCATTTGACACAGACATGTTCACTTCAGAATTGTAGTTCCTACAGAGCTGCTTTCGGCACGACCGACACGCCTCACATCTCTGCACTGACTGATGTTTGACGTCATCCACAGAGGGTTACCGACACCTGCCGTTTGAATTTCACTTTTCGTTCCAGCGGCACGAACTTCTAGGGATACCTGGTATACAGCGTCTAAGATTCAACCCTTAAGGCCTTATCCACTGACTGACTAGAGACTTCCGCGTGATAGCTATTAGAGAAATAAATTATTTAGTCAGCATGGAACTGAAATTTTATTCTGGAATTTATATTTCTTAACAGTGCCGGTTGGTGCATGAAGGGAGTTTGGGTGCCGCCGCCTTTTAAAAAACTTAACATAATTTCACTCTGTAACTGATTACATAAAGAGATCTACAAATGTTGCGAAGTCGAACTTATGGTAGTGTGCTATTGAGTTACGCAATGTTTACTATTTTGGTTGTAAACATATCCCTTTTCTATATTCAAAGATATGGCAAAGGCTTTCAGACCGTGGCAGCCGTTCAGCAAGCACGTATTAAGGCGATCGGCAGGAGAGCCAACCGTCCGTGTCTTGAAGAGAACAAGAGTTGACCAAGAAAGGTCAAGGCGAAAGTAAGGAGCCTGACCCCAGTAAGTGGCAGCAATACCAGACACTGCTAGGGGACCCGTAATGACTGCAGAGTGAGCGCAAGTCATCCGGTGTGGGTCAGTTCAAAGAATATTTCTTTTGCACAGCCTCACTGTACTCTAAATATACTTTCAAGGACTTAATACGTTGGAAGATTATTTTAAGTACAATGTGGTCGAGGACATTTAATATTCAGTGACATAATGCTTGTCCTATTCGAATTCCGATGATAATTGTGTCTTAGAGGGTTGAATCCTATCCTCAGTTCAATTGTTCTGATCCCTACTATTACATCCTAAAGACTGTAACCACTGCAGACGATGCAGTTAAGACTCAAACGTTTTAGAATCTTGCCCGTTCGGCAAATGCCTACGATACAACAGACACCATCACATCCTGATTTCCTTGGCCGATACACTACGTGTAAAAGGGTATCTAATATGTGAAGAGGTCCATGTCCTTGCAGTTGACGGTGGAATAAGACAAATCGACAAGATCGCCTTCAAACCTCGGAGCAAAAAAGTGTTTCATTCTCGACCCAACAGTCAAATTTGAATCACATGCACAACAACGCTCTGACGTCGACGAAGAAAAAAAAAGAGGATATATTTACCAACCATTCCCTGTTACCTCAATAAGTACAAACTTGAGGACGTCGAGGTCATAGAGATCATGCTGGGTGCAAGGGGCACCATTCCTAAACTAATGGTCGCCTACTTATGACGCTTTGGTGTGCCGTTTGAGACCATTGTGAGCTGAGACAAACATACATTGAAAGCATCGAAATTGATCTTGAAGAATCACCTCTACGCCCCACCCACTTCATTAAATCAAACTAGCAAACGTACCCGTGCTTCGCTACGGTATTCTACATTGTATACGGATATCGACGTAAATACTGTGCGTGCAGCAAATGAGATTCTTTAAAATTGCATGTCTCTTAGCCTTATCCGAGAAATAGCATGGGGAGATCCACATACGTTGTTTCCATTGTAAAGTGAGGGTTGCGGAGTTGTGATGATAACGCTAGGCTCAGTTGCCTATTGCCATTCAGAATCGAGTTGGCAAGTTTATATTATAATTGCAGGCCCCAATGCCTACTGCGCGGTCACAATCGATTTGGGGAGTTTTAGTTACAATGGCAGACCCATTTCCTACTTTCAGACAGGTTACAGTTGAGGAGTTTTTATTATAATACCAGGCAACTTCCCTACCACCAGTCAAAATTGAGTTGTGCAGTTATCATTATAATGACAGTCCCTTTTTACTGTTGCTAGCCAGCTTACTGCCAGTCACACAGAATTAGTGAGTTTCCATGAAAATAGCAGGCCACTATGCCTAATGCTAGTCAAATTTTAGATTGGAACATTTGTTTATAATGGCGGGCACCCTGGGCTAGAGCCAAACACAATAGAGTAGGGGACTTTCGAACAAAACTGCATGATCCCTTGCCTTCTGCAAGACAAATCGAAAAGTGAATTATTCATTAAAATGGTAGGCCCTCCTTACTAATGCCAGTTACACAGGAGTTGGAGAAGGACCCCATTCCTACTGCCAGCAGTCAAAGTCGGTGTAGGGAGTACTGATTACAATAGCAGACACATCCTTTCTCGATCGCTACAAATCAACATCAATGAATATATACAGATGGACATACGAAAGTATATGAATGTTTACAATATTGCAGACCTTCATTTACAGATTAACTGCTGCCAAACGGTACGTCATATCGACAAAGGATTGTACCGTAAGGCGCAGTATTTAGCGATCTAAATGGCTGGTCCTATGATATTTTCTCGCATCTAATCTATTCATGGGTCAGATTGAATCAGAAACGTTGAATAGGTTGAAATTTGTGTAAGAATATCTTACATTGAATTACTTTTCGGATAATTATGTGACATAGCATTTGGCTCACATATGGGTACTGGGTGGGCCAATGTTCGTGTAGAGTTTGATCATACTATCTTTCCTGTAAGTGATTGAAATGATGCACATGAGAAGAAAAGGTTTAGAAATTAATTTCCATTAAGGCAGGTAGATTTCCATTAAGTTTGGCTGTGTGTATTTTGAGGGAGTGCAAAATCACGGTTTCGGTTTCGTATAAACCCCCAATTAGTTCAGGGATTTAGAAACAATATTTGCCTCAAACCTCCCCAAAGGACAGGTGGATTCTAATTATGAAGTTTGGTGGAAATATATCCAGTAGTTTTCAAGTTAGAGAAAGACAAACAGAGCAACAAACAAAGAAACATACAAACAAAGAAACAAACAAACAAACTAACTAACTAACTAACAGACACCAAGGAAAACTACCCTTGGACAGATGGATGCTATATATAAAATTTGGTTCAAATATCTTGTTAGTTTTCAGTTGTAAGAAGTACGCTTTACACGCACCCGCTCTTGCGTTAAGTCCGCTGGGATTTGTACCGAAAAACGGTCCGTTAATGATATCTCCCTTACTAAATCCTGTTATCGAAATGATGCACATGAGAAAAAAAAGGTTTAGAAATTAATTTTCATTAAGGCAGGTTGATTTCCATTAAGTTCGGTTGTGTATAATTTGAGGGAGTGTAAAATAACGGTTTCGGTTCCGTAAAAATCCCCACTCAGTTCAGGGATTTAGAAACGATATTTGCGCTAAAAACCTACCCAAGGAGAGGTGGATTCTAAATATGAACTTTGGTGGAAATATATATTTAGTAGTTTTCAAGTTATAAAAGGACAGACAAACAGACAAACAGACAAACAAACAGACAAACAGACACCTAAGCTAAAAATGATGCAGATGGTCATTATTACACCTGAAACGGATAACTGTACGGAAATTTCGCCAAAATAATCAATGTACAGACACACGGTCGTTACGATTTTATTTATATAGATGACGGATAAGCATGAGCACGTTGAAAAGTGCAGACTTCCACTTCGATATTCATATCTCCTAAACGGTTTATGATATTAAGAAACGGCTTGCGCCATCAGACGCCTCATTTATCGCTCTAACTGTTTGTTGCTAAACCATATCCTCGTATCTCCCATATTAAGGGGGTAAATTGAGTTCAAATTTTGGAAAGGGTGAAATTTGGGTGCATTTTTAACATTTTACATTACTTTTTGCCTACTTATGTATAAGATAGAATCATGAAATTTGGTACACATATGTCCCTTAATCGTGCCAATGTGCGCACCTAACGCGATGATCCTATCATTCCTATAAGTGTGTCAAACAACGAAATATACTTGTACAAATCACCAAAATTACGAACAATCCAGAAATACGGCCAAATTTAACGTATAAGGGAGAGAGATACGACAAAATGACACAGGACCAAAGTTGTAGATCACTCCGAATTGAAGTGACGTTGTTCCATCCGTTTTGTGATACGACTTACCGTTTAGCCAAAAAATACCTCAAAAGGAATGTCTGCACAGTCATTAAAATTGCCTCCATATTTCGATATCTTTGGGGGTAAAAAGTGAAAAATTTTAACATCTTGGAATTTTCCCGTCGGTTAGGGACCAAAAGCTATAATTTCACCAAATTTCAATGGTCTACCTCGTCTGGCAGGTTGTGCCGCCATCTTGATTTGGGGGGATAGGGGATAAAAATGAGGAAATTCCCGAAAAATTTTAAGCCCACGAAACCTATAGGTTATCGTTTTGGATACACTATACGACTGTGTTCTTATGCTGAGCCCAAAATTTGAGCCCCCCCAGCGTGCCCCCTTCAGGGAATTTTGAGAATTTCCGATTTTTCTAGGGATCCTGGAGTCATCAGTTTCCTCCGTACAAAGTTTCAAATTTCTGAGGTTTCTGGAAGTGCCTCATTAATTCACGTCTTTTTTCATTTTTAAATATTTATATATACACATCGCTCCAGCCCGACTTGCTTTTATATATATAGATAGATAGATGACAGATAAGCATGAGCACGTTGAAAAGTGCAGACTTCCACTTCGAGATTCATATCTCCTAAACGGTTTATGATATTAAGAATCGGTTTGCGCCATCAGACGCCTCATTTATCGCTCTACATGTTTGTTTCTAAACCATTTCCTCGTATCTCCCATATTAAGGGGGTAAATTGAGATCAACTTTTGAATAAGGTGAAATTTGGGTGCATTTTTAACATTTTACATTACCTTTTGCCTACTTATGTATAAGCTAGAATCATGAAATTTGGTACACACATGTCCCATAATCGTGCCAATGTGCGCACACAACGTGATGATCCTATCATTCATAAGTGTGTCAAACAATGAAATATACTTGTAAAAATCACCAAATTTACGAACAATCCAGAAATACGGCCAAATTTAACGTATAAGGGAGAGAGATACGACAAAATGTCACAGGACCAAAGTTGTAGATCACTCCGAATTGAAGGGACATTGTGCCATCCGTTTTGTGATACGACTTACCGTTTAGCCAAAAAATAGCTCAAAAGGAATGTCTGCACAGTCATTAAAATTGCCTCCATATTTCGATATCTTTGGGGGGTAAAAAGTGAAAAATTTGAACATCTTGGAATTTTCCCGTCGGTTAGGGACCAAAAGCTATAATTTCACCAAATTTCAATTGTCTACTTCGTCTGGCAGGTTGTGCCGCCATTTTGATTTGGGGGGATAGGGGATAAAAATGAGGAAATTCTCGAAAATTTTTAAGCCCACGAAACCTATAGGTTATCGTTTTGGATACACTATACGACTGTGTTCTTATGCTGAGCCCAAAATTTGAGCCCCCCCAGCGTGCCCCCTTCAGGGAATTTTGAGAATTTCCGATTTTTCTAGGGATCCTGGGGTCATCAGTTTCCTCCGTACCAAGTTTCAAATTTCTGAGATTTCTGGAAGTGCCTCATTAATTCACGTCTTTTTTCATTTTTAAATATTTATATATACATCGCTCCAGCCCGACTTGCTTTTATATATATAGATAGATAGATGACAGATAAGCATGAGCACGTTGAAAAGTGCAGACTTCCACTTCGAGATTCATATCTCCAAAAAGGTTTATGATATTAAGAATCGGTTTGCGCCATCAGACGCCTCATTTATCGCTCTACATGTTTGTTTCTAAACCATTTCCTCGTATCTCCCATATTAAGGGGGTAAATTGAGATAAAATTTTGTATAAGGTGAAATTTGGGTGCATTTTTAACATTTTACATTACTTTTTGCCTACTTATGTATAAGCTAGAATCATGAAATTTGGTACACACATGTCCCATAATCGTGCCAATGTGCGCACACAACGTGATGATCCTATCATTCTTATAAGTGTGTCAAACAATGAAATATACTTGTAAAAATCACCAAATTTACGAACAATCCAGAAATACGGCCAAATTTAACGTATAAGGGAGAGAGATACGACAAAATGTCACAGGACCAAAGTTGTAGATCACTCCGAATTGAAGCGACATTGTGCCATCCGTTTTGTGATACGACTTACCGTTTAGCCAAAAAATAGCTCAAAAGGAATGTCTGCACAGTCATTAAAATTGCCTCCATATTTCGATATCTTTGGGGGGTAAAAAGTGAAAAATTTGAACATCTTGGAATTTTCCCGTCGTTTAGGGACCAAAAGCTATAATTTCACCAAATTTCAATTGTCTACTTCGTCTGGCAGGTTGTGCCGCCATTTTGATTTGGGGGGATAGGGGATAAAAATGAGGAAATTCTCGAAAATTTTTAAGCCCACGAAACCTATAGGTTATCGTTTTGGATATATTATACGACTGTGTTCTTATGCTGAGCCCAAAATTTGAGCCCCCCCAGCGTGCCCCCTTCAGGGAATTTTGAGAATTTCCGATTTTTCTAGGGATCCTGGGGTCATCAGTTTCCTCCGTACCAAGTTTCAAATTTCTGAGATTTCTGGAAGTGCCTCATTAATTCACGTCTTTTTTCATTTTTAAATATTTATATATACACATCGCTCCAGCCCGACTTGCTTTTATATATATAGATAGATGACAGATAAGCATGAGCACGTTGAAAAGTGCAGACTTCCACTTCGAGATTCATATCTCCTAAACGGTTTATGATATTAAGAATCGGTTTGCGCCATCAGACGCCTTATTTATCGCTCTACATGTTTGTTTCTAAACCATTTCCTCGTATCTCCCATATTAAGGGGGTAAATTGAGATCAAATTTTGAACAAGGTGAAATTTGGGTGCATTTTTAACATTTTACATTACTTTTTGCCTACTTATGTATCAGCTATAATCATGAAATTTGGTACACATATGTCCCTTAATTGTGCCAATGTGCGCACACAACGTGATGATCCTATCATTGTTATAAGTGTGTCAAACAATAAAATATACTTGTAAAAATCACCAAATTTACGAACAATCCAGAAATACGGCCAAATTTAACGTTAAGGGAGAGAGATACGACAAAATGTCACAGGATCAAAGTTGTAGATCACTCCGAATTGAAGGGACATTGTGCCATCCGTTTTGTGATACGACTTACCGTTTAGCCAAAAAATAGCTCAGAAGGAATTTCTGCACAGTCATTAAAACTGCCTCCATATTTCGATATCCTTGGGGGTAAAAAGTGAAAAATTTGAACATCTTGGAATTTTCCCGTCGGTTAGGGTTCAAAAGCTATAATTTCACCAAATTTCAATTGTCTACCTCGTCTCGCAGGTTGTGCCGCCATCTTGATTTGGGGGGATGGGGGATGAAAATGAGGAAATTCCCGAAAATTTTTAAGCCCACGAAACCTATAGGTTATCGTTTTGGATATACTATACGACTGTGTTCTTATACTGAGCCCAAAATTTGAGCCCCCCTAGCGTGCCCCCTTCAGGGAATTTTGAGAATTTCTGATTTTTCTAGGGATCCTGGGGTCATCAGTTTCCCTCGTACCAAGTTTCAAATTTCTGAGATTTCTGGAAGTGCCTCATTAATTCACGTCTTTTTTCATTTTTAAATATTTATATATACATCGCTCCAGCCCGACTTGCTTTTATATATATAGATAGATAGATGACAGATAAGCATGAGCACGTTGAAAAGTGCAGACTTCCACTTCGAGATTCATATCTCCTAAACGGTTTATGATATTAAGAATCGGTTTGCGCCATCAGACGCCTCATTTATCGCTCTACATGTTTGTTTCTAAACCATTTCCTCGTATCTCCCATATTAAGGGGGTAAATTGAGATCAAATTTTGAATAAGGTGAAATTTGGGTGCATTTTTAACATTTTACATTACTTTTTGCCTACTTATGTATAAGCTAGAATCATGAAATTTGGTACACACATGTCCCATAATCGTGCCAATGTGCGCACACAACGTGATGATCCTATCATTCTTATAAGTGTGTCAAACAATGAAATATACTTGTAAAAATCACCAAATTTACGAACAATCCAGAAATACGGCCAAATTTAACGTATAAGGGAGAGAGATACGACAAAATGTCACAGGACCAAAGTTGTAGATCACTCCGAATTGAAGGGACATTGTGCCATCCGTTTTGTGATACGACTTACCGTTTAGCCAAAAAATAGCTCAAAAGGAATGTCTGCACAGTCATTAAAATTGCCTCCATATTTCGATATCTTTGGGGGGTAAAAAGTGAAAAATTTGAACATCTTGGAATTTTCCCGTCGGTTAGGGACCAAAAGCTATAATTTCACCAAATTTCAATTGTCTACTTCGTCTGGCAGGTTGTGCCGCCATTTTGATTTGGGGGGATAGGGGATAAAAATGAGGAAATTCTCGAAAATTTTTAAGCCCACGAAACCTATAGGTTATCGTTTTGGATACACTATACGACTGTGTTCTTATGCTGAGCCCAAAATTTGAGCCCCCCCAGCGTGCCCCCTTCAGGGAATTTTGAGAATTTCCGATTTTTCTAGGGATCCTGGGGTCATCAGTTTCCTCCGTACCAAGTTTCAAATTTCTGAGATTTCTGGAAGTGCCTCATTAATTCACGTCTTTTTTCATTTTTAAATATTTATATATACATCGCTCCAGCCCGACTTGCTTTTATATATATAGATAGATAGATGACAGATAAGCATGAGCACGTTGAAAAGTGCAGACTTCCACTTCGAGATTCATATCTCCTAAACGGTTTATGATATTAGGAATCGGTTTGCGCCATCAGACGCCTCATTTATCGCTCTACATGTTTGTTTCTAAACCATTTCCTCGTATCTCCCATATTAAGGGGGTAAATTGAGATCAACTTTTGAATAAGGTGAAATTTGGGTGCATTTTTAACATTTTACATTACCTTTTGCCTACTTATGTATAAGCTAGAATCATGAAATTTGGTACACACATGTCCCATAATCGTGCCAATGTGCGCACACAACGTGATGATCCTATCATTCTTATAAGTGTGTCAAACAATGAAATATACTTGTAAAAATCACCAAATTTACGAACAATCCAGAAATACGGCCAAATTTAACGTATATGGGAGAGAGATACGACAAAATGTCACAGGACCAAAGTTGTAGATCACTCCGAATTGAAGCGACATTGTGCCATCCGTTTTGTGATACGACTTACCGTTTAGCCAAAAAATAGCTCAAAAGGAATGTCTGCACAGTCATTAAAATTGCCTCCATATTTCGATATCTTTGGGGGGTAAAAAGTGAAAAATTTGAACATCTTGGAATTTTCCCGTCGTTTAGGGACCAAAAGCTATAATTTCACCAAATTTCAATTGTCTACTTCGTCTGGCAGGTTGTGCCGCCATTTTGATTTGGGGGGATAGGGGATAAAAATGAGGAAATTCTCGAAAATTTTTAAGCCCACGAAACCTATAGGTTATCGTTTTGGATATATTATACGACTGTGTTCTTATGCTGAGCCCAAAATTTGAGCCCCCCCAGCGTGCCCCCTTCAGGGAATTTTGAGAATTTCCGATTTTTCTAGGGATCCTGGGGTCATCAGTTTCCTCCGTACCAAGTTTCAAATTTCTGAGATTTCTGGAAGTGCCTCATTAATTCACGTCTTTTTTCATTTTTAAATATTTATATATACATCGCTCCAGCCCGACTTGCTTTTATATATATAGATGACAGATAAGCATGAGCACGTTGAAAAGTGCAGACTTCCACTTCGAGATTCATATCTCCTAAACGGTTTATGATATTAAGAATCGGTTTGCGCCATCAGACGCCTTATTTATCGCTCTACATGTTTGTTTCTAAACCATTTCCTCATATCTCCCATATTAAGGGGGTAAATTGAGATCAAATTTTGAATAAGGTGAAATTTGGGTGCATTTTTAACATTTTACATTACTTTTTGCCTACTTATGTATAAGCTAGAATCATGAAATTTGGTACACACATGTCCCATAATCGTCCCAATGTGCGCACACAACGTGATGATGCTATCATTCTTATAATTGTGTCAAACAATGAAATATACTTGTAAAAATCACCAAATTTACGAACAATCCAGAAATACGGCCAAATTTAACGTATAAGGGAGAGAGATACGACAAAATGTCACAGGATCAAAGTTGTAGATCACTCCGAATTGAAGGGACATTGTGCCATCCGTTTTGTGATACGACTTACCGTTTAGCCAAAAAATAGCTCAAAAGGAATGTCTGCACAGTCATTAAAATTGCCTCCATATTTCGATATCTTTGGGGGGTAAAAAGTGAAAAATTTGAACATCTTGGAATTTTCCCGTCGGTTAGGGACCAAAAGCTATAATTTCACCAAATTTCAATTGTCTACTTCGTCTGGCAGGTTGTGCCGCCATTTTGATTTGGGGGGATAGGGGATAAAAATGAGGAAATTCTCGAAAATTTTTAAGCCCACGAAACCTATAGGTTATCGTTTTGGATATATTATACGACTGTGTTCTTATGCTGAGCCCAAAATTTGAGCCCCCCCAGCGTGCCCCCTTCAGGGAATTTTGAGAATTTCCGATTTTTCTAGGGATCCTGGGGTCATCAGTTTCCTCCGTACCAAGTTTCAAATTTCTGAGATTTCTGGAAGTGCCTCATTAATTCACGTCTTTTTTCATTTTTAAATATTTATATATACATCGCTCCAGCCCGACTTGCTTTTATATATATAGATGACAGATAAGCATGAGCACGTTGAAAAGTGCAGACTTCCACTCGAGATTCATATCTCCTAAACGGTTTATGATATTAAGAATCGGTTTGCGCCATCAGACGCCTCATTTATCGCTCTACATGTTTGTTTCTAAACCATTTCCTCGTATCTCCCATATTAAGGGGGTAAATTGAGATCAAATTTTGAATAAGGTGAAATTTGGGTGCATTTTTAACATTTTACATTACCTTTTGCCTACTTATGTATAAGCTAGAATCATGAAATTTGGTACACACATGTCCCATAATCGTGCCAATGTGCGCACACAACGTGATGATCCTATCATTCATAAGTGTGTCAAACAATGAAATATACTTGTAAAAATCACCAAATTTACGAACAATCCAGAAATACGGCCAAATTTAACGTATAAGGGAGAGAGATACGACAAAATGTCACAGGACCAAAGTTGTAGATCACTCCGAATTGAAGCGACATTGTGCCATCCGTTTTGTGATACGACTTACCGTTTAGCCAAAAAATAGCTCAAAAGGAATGTCTGCACAGTCATTAAAATTGCCTCCATATTTCGATATCTTTGGGGGGTAAAAAGTGAAAAATTTGAACATCTTGGAATTTTCCCGTCGTTTAGGGACCAAAAGCTATAATTTCACCAAATTTCAATTGTCTACTTCGTCTGGCAGGTTGTGCCGCCATTTTGATTTGGGGGGATAGGGGATAAAAATGAGGAAATTCTCGAAAATTTTTAAGCCCACGAAACCTATAGGTTATCGTTTTGGATATATTATACGACTGTGTTCTTATGCTGAGCCCAAAATTTGAGCCCCCCCAGCGTGCCCCCTTCAGGGAATTTTGAGAATTTCCGATTTTTCTAGGGATCCTGGGGTCATCAGTTTCCTCCGTACCAAGTTTCAAATTTCTGAGATTTCTGGAAGTGCCTCATTAATTCACGTCTTTTTTCATTTTTAAATATTTATATATACACATCGCTCCAGCCCGACTTGCTTTTATATATATAGATAGATGACAGATAAGCATGAGCACGTTGAAAAGTGCAGACTTCCACTTCGAGATTCATATCTCCTAAACGGTTTATGATATTAAGAATCGGTTTGCGCCATCAGACGCCTCATTTATCGCTCTACATGTTTGTTTCTAAACCATTTCCTCGTATCTCCCATATTAAGGGGGTAAATTGAGATCAAATTTTGAACAAGGTGAAATTTGGGTGCATTTTTAACATTTTACATTACTTTTTGCCTACTTATGTATCAGCTATAATCATGAAATTTGGTACACATATGTCCCTTAATTGTGCCAATGTGCGCACACAACGTGATGATCCTATCATTGTTATAAGTGTGTCAAACAATAAAATATACTTGTAAAAATCACCAAATTTACGAACAATCCAGAAATACGGCCAAATTTAACGTTAAGGGAGAGAGATACGACAAAATGTCACAGGATCAAAGTTGTAGATCACTCCGAATTGAAGGGACATTGTGCCATCCGTTTTGTGATATGACTTACCGTTTAGCCAAAAAATAGCTCAGAAGGAATTTCTGCACAGTCATTAAAACTGCCTCCATATTTCGATATCCTTGGGGGTAAAAAGTGAAAAATTTGAACATCTTGGAATTTTCCCGTCGGTTAGGGTTCAAAAGCTATAATTTCACCAAATTTCAATTGTCTACCTCGTCTCGCAGGTTGTGCCGCCATCTTGACTTGGGGGGATGGGGGATGAAAATGAGGAAATTCCCGAAAATTTTTAAGCCCACGAAACCTATAGGTTATCGTTTTGGATATACTATACGACTGTGTTCTTATACTGAGCCCAAAATTTGAGCCCCCCTAGCGTGCCCCCTTCAGGGAATTTTGAGAATTTCTGATTTTTCTAGGGATCCTGGGGTCATCAGTTTCCCTCGTACCAAGTTTCAAATTTCTGAGATTTCTGGAAGTGCCTCATTAATTCACGTCTTTTTTCATTTTTAAATATTTATATATACATCGCTCCAGCCCGACTTGCTTTTATATATATAGATAGATAGATGACAGATAAGCATGAGCACGTTGAAAAGTGCAGACTTCCACTTCGAGATTCATATCTCCTAAACGGTTTATGATATTAGGAATCGGTTTGCGCCATCAGACGCCTCATTTATCGCTCTACATGTTTGTTTCTAAACCATTTCCTCGTATCTCCCATATTAAGGGGGTAAATTGAGATCAACTTTTGAATAAGGTGAAATTTGGGTGCATTTTTAACATTTTACATTACCTTTTGCCTACTTATGTATAAGCTAGAATCATGAAATTTGGTACACACATGTCCCATAATCGTGCCAATGTGCGCACACAACGTGATGATCCTATCATTCTTATAAGTGTGTCAAACAATGAAATATACTTGTAAAAATCACCAAATTTACGAACAATCCAGAAATACGGCCAAATTTAACGTATATGGGAGAGAGATACGACAAAATGTCACAGGACCAAAGTTGTAGATCACTCCGAATTGAAGCGACATTGTGCCATCCGTTTTGTGATACGACTTACCGTTTAGCCAAAAAATAGCTCAAAAGGAATGTCTGCACAGTCATTAAAATTGCCTCCATATTTCGATATCTTTGGGGGGTAAAAAGTGAAAAATTTGAACATCTTGGAATTTTCCCGTCGTTTAGGGACCAAAAGCTATAATTTCACCAAATTTCAATTGTCTACTTCGTCTGGCAGGTTGTGCCGCCATTTTGATTTGGGGGGATAGGGGATAAAAATGAGGAAATTCTCGAAAATTTTTAAGCCCACGAAACCTATAGGTTATCGTTTTGGATATATTATACGACTGTGTTCTTATGCTGAGCCCAAAATTTGAGCCCCCCCAGCGTGCCCCCTTCAGGGAATTTTGAGAATTTCCGATTTTTCTAGGGATCCTGGGGTCATCAGTTTCCTCCGTACCAAGTTTCAAATTTCTGAGATTTCTGGAAGTGCCTCATTAATTCACGTCTTTTTTCATTTTTAAATATTTATATATACATCGCTCCAGCCCGACTTGCTTTTATATATATAGATGACAGATAAGCATGAGCACGTTGAAAAGTGCAGACTTCCACTTCGAGATTCATATCTCCTAAACGGTTTATGATATTAAGAATCGGTTTGCGCCATCAGACGCCTTATTTATCGCTCTACATGTTTGTTTCTAAACCATTTCCTCGTATCTCCCATATTAAGGGGGTAAATTGAGATCAAATTTTGAATAAGGTGAAATTTGGGTGCATTTTTAACATTTTACATTACTTTTTGCCTACTTATGTATAAGCTAGAATCATGAAATTTGGTACACACATGTCCCATAATCGTCCCAATGTGCGCACACAACGTGATGATGCTATCATTCTTATAATTGTGTCAAACAATGAAATATACTTGTAAAAATCACCAAATTTACGAACAATCCAGAAATACGGCCAAATTTAACGTATAAGGGAGAGAGATACGACAAAATGTCACAGGACCAAAGTTGTAGATCACTCCGAATTGAAGAGACATTGTGCCATCCGTTTTGTGATACGACTTACCGTTTAGCCAAAAAATAGCTCAAAAGGAATGTCTGCACAGTCATTAAAATTGCCTCCATATTTCGATATCTTTGGGGGGTAAAAAGTGAAAAATTTGAACATCTTGGAATTTTCCCGTCGGTTAGGGACCAAAAGCTATAATTTCACCAAATTTCAATTGTCTACTTCGTCTGGCAGGTTGTGCCGCCATTTTGATTTGGGGGGATAGGGGATAAAAATGAGGAAATTCTCGAAAATTTTTAAGCCCACGAAACCTATAGGTTATCGTTTTGGATATATTATACGACTGTGTTCTTATGCTGAGCCCAAAATTTGAGCCCCCCCAGCGTGCCCCCTTCAGGGAATTTTGAGAATTTCCGATTTTTCTAGGGATCCTGGGGTCATCAGTTTCCTCCGTACCAAGTTTCAAATTTCTGAGATTTCTGGAAGTGCCTCATTAATTCACGTCTTTTTTCATTTTTAAATATTTATATATACATCGCTCCAGCCCGACTTGCTTTTATATATATAGATGACAGATAAGCATGAGCACGTTGAAAAGTGCAGACTTCCACTCGAGATTCATATCTCCTAAACGGTTTATGATATTAAGAATCGGTTTGCGCCATCAGACGCCTCATTTATCGCTCTACATGTTTGTTTCTAAACCATTTCCTCGTATCTCCCATATTAAGGGGGTAAATTGAGATCAAATTTTGAATAAGGTGAAATTTGGGTGCATTTTTAACATTTTACATTACCTTTTGCCTACTTATGTATAAGCTAGAATCATGAAATTTGGTACACACATGTCCCATAATCGTGCCAATGTGCGCACACAACGTGATGATCCTATCATTCATAAGTGTGTCAAACAATGAAATATACTTGTAAAAATCACCAAATTTACGAACAATCCAGAAATACGGCCAAATTTAACGTATAAGGGAGAGAGATACGACAAAATGTCACAGGACCAAAGTTGTAGATCACTCCGAATTGAAGCGACATTGTGCCATCCGTTTTGTGATACGACTTACCGTTTAGCCAAAAAATAGCTCAAAAGGAATGTCTGCACAGTCATTAAAATTGCCTCCATATTTCGATATCTTTGGGGGGTAAAAAGTGAAAAATTTGAACATCTTGGAATTTTCCCGTCGTTTAGGGACCAAAAGCTATAATTTCACCAAATTTCAATTGTCTACTTCGTCTGGCAGGTTGTGCCGCCATTTTGATTTGGGGGGATAGGGGATAAAAATGAGGAAATTCTCGAAAATTTTTAAGCCCACGAAACCTATAGGTTATCGTTTTGGATATATTATACGACTGTGTTCTTATGCTGAGCCCAAAATTTGAGCCCCCCCAGCGTGCCCCCTTCAGGGAATTTTGAGAATTTCCGATTTTTCTAGGGATCCTGGGGTCATCAGTTTCCTCCGTACCAAGTTTCAAATTTCTGAGATTTCTGGAAGTGCCTCATTAATTCACGTCTTTTTTCATTTTTAAATATTTATATATACACATCGCTCCAGCCCGACTTGCTTTTATATATATAGATAGATGACAGATAAGCATGAGCACGTTGAAAAGTGCAGACTTCCACTTCGAGATTCATATCTCCTAAACGGTTTATGATATTAAGAATCGGTTTGCGCCATCAGACGCCTCATTTATCGCTCTACATGTTTGTTTCTAAACCATTTCCTCGTATCTCCCATATTAAGGGGGTAAATTGAGATCAAATTTTGAACAAGGTGAAATTTGGGTGCATTTTTAACATTTTACATTACTTTTTGCCTACTTATGTATCAGCTATAATCATGAAATTTGGTACACATATGTCCCTTAATTGTGCCAATGTGCGCACACAACGTGATGATCCTATCATTGTTATAAGTGTGTCAAACAATAAAATATACTTGTAAAAATCACCAAATTTACGAACAATCCAGAAATACGGCCAAATTTAACGTTAAGGGAGAGAGATACGACAAAATGTCACAGGATCAAAGTTGTAGATCACTCCGAATTGAAGGGACATTGTGCCATCCGTTTTGTGATACGACTTACCGTTTAGCCAAAAAATAGCTCAGAAGGAATTTCTGCACAGTCATTAAAACTGCCTCCATATTTCGATATCCTTGGGGGTAAAAAGTGAAAAATTTGAACATCTTGGAATTTTCCCGTCGGTTAGGGTTCAAAAGCTATAATTTCACCAAATTTCAATTGTCTACCTCGTCTCGCAGGTTGTGCCGCCATCTTGACTTGGGGGGATGGGGGATGAAAATGAGGAAATTCCCGAAAATTTTTAAGCCCACGAAACCTATAGGTTATCGTTTTGGATATACTATACGACTGTGTTCTTATACTGAGCCCAAAATTTGAGCCCCCCTAGCGTGCCCCCTTCAGGGAATTTTGAGAATTTCTGATTTTTCTAGGGATCCTGGGGTCATCAGTTTCCCTCGTACCAAGTTTCAAATTTCTGAGATTTCTGGAAGTGCCTCATTAATTCACGTCTTTTTTCATTTTTAAATATTTATATATACATCGCTCCAGCCCGACTTGCTTTTATATATATAGATAGATAGATGACAGATAAGCATGAGCACGTTGAAAAGTGCAGACTTCCACTTCGAGATTCATATCTCCTAAACGGTTTATGATATTAAGAATCGGTTTGCGCCATCAGACGCCTCATTTATCGCTCTACATGTTTGTTTCTAAACCATTTCCTCGTATCTCCCATATTAAGGGGGTAAATTGAGATCAAATTTTGAATAAGGTGAAATTTGGGTGCATTTTTAACATTTTACATTACTTTTTGCCTACTTATGTATAAGCTAGAATCATGAAATTTGGTACACACATGTCCCATAATCGTGCCAATGTGCGCACACAACGTGATGATCCTATCATTCTTATAAGTGTGTCAAACAATGAAATATACTTGTAAAAATCACCAAATTTACGAACAATCCAGAAATACGGCCAAATTTAACGTATAAGGGAGAGAGATACGACAAAATGTCACAGGACCAAAGTTGTAGATCACTCCGAATTGAAGGGACATTGTGCCATCCGTTTTGTGATACGACTTACCGTTTAGCCAAAAAATAGCTCAAAAGGAATGTCTGCACAGTCATTAAAATTGCCTCCATATTTCGATATCTTTGGGGGGTAAAAAGTGAAAAATTTGAACATCTTGGAATTTTCCCGTCGGTTAGGGACCAAAAGCTATAATTTCACCAAATTTCAATTGTCTACTTCGTCTGGCAGGTTGTGCCGCCATTTTGATTTGGGGGGATAGGGGATAAAAATGAGGAAATTCTCGAAAATTTTTAAGCCCACGAAACCTATAGGTTATCGTTTTGGATACACTATACGACTGTGTTCTTATGCTGAGCCCAAAATTTGAGCCCCCCCAGCGTGCCCCCTTCAGGGAATTTTGAGAATTTCCGATTTTTCTAGGGATCCTGGGGTCATCAGTTTCCTCCGTACCAAGTTTCAAATTTCTGAGATTTCTGGAAGTGCCTCATTAATTCACGTCTTTTTTCATTTTTAAATATTTATATATACATCGCTCCAGCCCGACTTGCTTTTATATATATAGATAACGTATTTTCTTTGCTTCTTGTTTTCTCTACATTTTCATTAGAATTATTGTTTATCTTTTCTTCTGTATTGTAATGAGATTAGGTACTAAATATATATTGTATGATATACTTTGTCGGTTTGGCAATCAATCATTTCAGGAATAAATAATAATAATAATAATAATAATAATAATAATAATAATAATAATAATAATAATAATAATAATGGGACAGCGTTTTCCTTACACAATGTACGTCATTGCACGATATCAATTTCATATCCGTATTAACAGTACAATCAATTGTACAATATAATTGTTTAATTACGTTCTCCTATTTAGAGCCACCGTGGCTCAGGCGGCAGCGGGCCAGCCTCTCACCACTGGGTTCCGTGGTTCAAATCCCGTTCATTCCATGTGAGATTTGTGCTGGACAAAGCGGAAGTGGAACAGGTTTTTCTCCGGGTACTCCGGTTTTCCCTGTCATCTTTCATTCCAGCAACACTCTCCTATATAATTTTATCTGTCATTCATTAATCACTGCCCCAGAGGAGTGCGACAGGCTTCGGCAGCCGGCATAATTCATATCCTCACCGCTAGATGCGGGCTTCATACTGTAGATGAAGTAAATGATGTATTAAATAGGAGAACTTAATTGAAATGAAAATGACAATCCACAGTATGTTGCCAGTCATTCGACCGGGTCATAAATGGTACGAATAACTGAAGATGACCCAATAAAGGGGTCGAAACATGTATGGTCGATAATGTAACAACGACATCTTCATAGATGAAGTTTTTTAATTATTATTTAGCTTGTGGTGCAAGTTAAGCCGCGCACAAATTGAGTAACATGAAAAAAACAGTTTACAAAACAGGTTAAACATAAGAAAGCCAAGATTAAACAAATTCGAAATCGAGAGAGATATGTACAATAGAGGAAAATCGAAAGAAACAATACAAAAATACAAAAGAACAGAAATTATCTGAAAAATAAGTAAATACACAAATTAATAAATGAAAAATGAAGACTAAAATACGATGTCCAGTTGTTGCCGTTGTTGAAGCTGTAAGAAGGTCGTCGATAGTTCCGCGGAAGGCTCTGTGTGGTCATCTGAAGGTGATGTGTCGCATTGTCTGGAGTTCTTCACCACAGTCACAGCTTGTAGTAAGTTGAAGGGCCCACGAATGAATCGCAGAGCCACTTCTTCCATGCCCAGTGCGCACTCTGCTTAGTGCACCCATACAATCCGCGGGATATGGAATCCTGGCGGGGGCTGCGTAGGGTCAAAGATCGATCTCGATTCGTAGGGGGTCTTAGCAGCCCATTTTTCATTACAAGTTCACAGTCCACAGTAGTTCTCTTTCATCAGCTTTTCAGCCGCCATCAGTAGGGTGGTGTGCCTGGATTTCAGTCAGGTTGAAGCGATTCTTTGGATGATTTGGAAGTGATTTATGTGGCTAAGGACTGGAAGCCAATCAACCACATTCCACCATACTTCGACCATAAATTTTGTTTCGGACCCTACTTTGGTTCATCTTCATTGGATTGAATCTTAAAGGAACATAATCTACATTTCAGTGATGTACTAATAAAAGCTTAAGGATACTGGTACAATAAGTCAATTAAACATTAAACTCAATGGAACATTCATATGAAGTTGATGTCATGCAATCATGAACAGGGTGTAGGAAAAACGCTGTCCCGTTATTATTATTATTATTATTATTATTATTATTATTATTATTATTATTATTATTATTATTATTATTATTACTCAAATGATTGGACCGAAGTAAATGATGTATTGAAGAGGATGACTCAATTAAACATATATTGTACAGTCCTGTACATGAGAAATGCAAAAGAGGGGGTAGGGGAAGCAATTCAGACTCCGCTAGGTTTTCGTGCTCACCCTACATGTCTCACAAATGACGCACCTCTTTATGAGAAAGGTCTAGTTTTAGTCTACCGTGAATATCCGACGTTTCCGTCCGGTGTTAGATACAAACCGCGAGGCCAAAACCATAAGACAGGAATACGAAAGAAATAACAGCAAAAGAAGTGTTACCAACACACAAACACACGCACAAGTAAGTATATTACGGGGTTGGTGGGGAGGGAATTGGCTGTGAATTATTGAAAAGCTGGCTGCACGGGAGAGAGACAGAAGAATGAGATTGGAATGTTTTAAAAACCACTGTGTTATGAATTATGGGTAAGCCGTGTCTGTTATTGGAGTGCAGCAATAGTATACCAGCATCACAATACCGCACACATACATCCATTCACACGCCAAAGCAAGTAATGAATATTTATGTGGAAATATGCACACAAGCTGTATCAAACAATAAAAACAGCAGGGTGAGACTGAATGCATTTAATCCAGAGTGGAATGCATTTTCGTGTGGAAATGACATTTAGCCAAACAGGGGGTGGGAGTTAAAATAGATTATGAAACAATTACGATAACAGGCTTTTAAAATGAGGCAGTGTAATAAATTAGAAGCTGTTGTCGTTGCCCCCTCTCCATCAATGACCGGGTGACCACGCTAATGGTGTCTGTCTGTCTGTCAGTCAGTCAGCCAGTGTCGCCAATTGATGGCTCGTCCGGCGTACAGATCTCTTCTTACTCCAAGGGTGGGCACAGCTCAAACTATTTTGTATGAAACCCAATTGCATGTTGTCATAATACTTGCACATTGAGAATGAGAATTATATGTGAAAATACAAACAGACATAGTTAAAAGTAAAAAATCCACACTTTTAGCCCTTCAGGCAAGCAACTCAATGTTCAAAACATCCTAGAAATATGAGCTACGAATTTGAGGTTAATAAAATATCATAAAGTATGAGAATATGTTATTTATTTATTCATAAATATTACAATCGTTTTCTTAATCATTGTTATCCGGTCGATTAGAACAGCACTTTGCCTCTTTCTAGCACTACGAGCGCTAATGTCAGTCAATGCAGACTTTCATTTAAGCCGTTATAACTACATTCAGTGTAGACATTTTTCAAAAATTCAAAAATCGACTGAGGGTATTGAACCAACTAACACATTACAGAAAGTATTGTGTAAATAAGTTAATTTGGCTAGGATTTGAATTTTAAAAAATTGTAAAGAAACAAGAGATTTTAGGCTGTTTTTCAGGAACCGCAATAACTCAGTTTCCAACCTTAAACTGGACGTGTATTGCACGTAATTAGAACTGTAGTTTCTCGTAATGCTGGAGCTCGCGTAGCTGCGATCACAATATCTACGGTCAAGTATAACTGGAAACTTGTTTGTATACCAGTACACACCAAGGTGATTGATTATTATTTTTGGAGCTATTGCGATTATGCAACTCTCACTCTACTCTGAACATTTAACGCACTCACCTGCAAACACGAGGAATATATTTTTTTTAAATTTGGGAGATCCAACCAAGACTCACAATTTGAAACCTTTTCGACAGATACTGGCAGGCCTATAACAAATTTAGCTATATAATGATTTCCAAAATCCGACAAGACCTTTTCGATAATATGGATTGTTTCAAACACGTTTCTATCACAGATGATGGAACATTTTCAAATTTATCACTAACCAGGTGGTAACAGGTAAAATAAAACTGATATATGACGAATTTAAAGGGACTATATTCATTTGAATGTCAAACGAAGTACGTTTGAAGACATTTGAAAAAGAATCACATCTCTTGAATTTCTAATACACTCATTTTAATGCTAGGGTTAAAAACAGAGTAATTCCATTAGACATTCACAGTTAGCGCCGTGCAAACACCAGAAATTCGATTATCAGGCCCGTGGCAACATTACGCATGACTAGGTTTTATTGACCTTACACATCCCAAATTCCTGGATTACCTATCAGAAAAAGTCTACCTAAAAGAAGTTTTAGTTAAAAGTTTAAGTGTTCATTGTGATTTGTTCCTGTTCTTGTTGCAGTTGATTCTCGGTAGCAGTGATTCCACAATACGGAGATCGATCCTTTTAGGGTCAACTCTGAGATCTTCTTGAAGACTTCAGTCTGCAGAGAAAAGTTTGACAGAAATGCAAGAAGAGGCGAGGAATGGCTCCCACCATTAGGCCGAAGATTGAGATTCCTTCTAGAGAGTACAGGATGGTAGACTCATAATTTGGCCGTTTTTCTGCATCACCGTCAACAGGCTGGCCACTGTGGCCTTCAAAGACGACTGTTGGGTAAATCACATAGCCTTCTGGAGAGTTATTTTTTAAGGGACGGTCATTTGTTGTCAAGCCGTGCACTTCTTCATAACTTAGTCTATGAAGCCTTTCCCTCTCAGTGCTAAGGCTATTGTCGAATGAATCTTATTATGTCTAGCATTCCGTAGAACTTCTCCATGCGGGCATGATCCCAGGTCGTGTGCAAGGGGTTCCATCTCTTTGTGGCAACGCCTACAGAGGTTACCGTCTTGGGACCGTCCCGGAATGGATCGAACTGTATACTATGTCTTCGTCATCTTCTTCCTTGCGTTATTACGGTGTGCCAGAACAGTGCCTTCTATATACAGTAGGCACAAATGGTGCCGTGTTTTAAACGAATTTCCACTGTTTTTGATTAGCGTTTTGCCTAGGCCACAGCAAAGCCCCTTACACACAGTAACGCCACGGAAGGCAATCAGCCTTTATTATCTACCCGCCATATCACACATTCCGCGCGAAACGTGCCAAAACTGTTGTTACGTATCGATACTGCCATCGCTGTGGTAGGAGAACTGGATAGTGACAACTCACAGATACAAGCAGTTGTTGGGTTATGTCTTTGTTGGTGTTCGAACTAGTCTAGTGTGTTCGTCCGGCTGTAGAATTGGAGAGCAGAGAGGTGTGGTTCGTTTTCTGGTGACGCAGCGCTATGAAGAAACTTCGCAGAAACTGCGACGCGCCGTAAAGTCAAAACGCCTTGGAATGCTGTTGGACGAAGTCATCCTGTTGCCTGATAATGTTCGCCCCCTTACTTTCAATCTGGCGAAGGCTACGCTTCCGTGATTTGGCTGGGAAACACTTTAACATCCTCCGTACATCCTGGATCCTTCACACAGTGATTTTCATATTTTTGGTGACCTGAAGAAAGACGTTCGTGGACGCCGTGTTGACGATTGTGACCATGTACCAATTAGATAATTTTAGTTTTCGACCACACGCCATTGATGTTAAACTGGACAACCCTGCGTGTTGAAGCCGTGTGTTGATCAGACTCAGATGCGATAACAGACAGTTTCCTTTTTTCGACAACAGTAAGCTTGAGCTAATCCACGAGGCTTGTTCCGATAAAACTGGACTGACTTCCAGCATCTAAAATACACCGTGTAAGATTGGTCAGTCCAGTCGGGCCAGTTACCCAAACCCGAGCAGTTTGAAGATACCTGAAGTTGGGGGGCGTTTTTACATCGATCTTGCCCCTGTTACCGTTCTAGTGTACAATACGGCTCCATGTATTCCTTCGAGGATACCTCGACGGTGAACCCAAACATCTGGTGGATGGAATAGTAGTAAGGGCCGATACTTACGAACAGGTGAAGAAGATTCTGGAGGGCCGTTATGGGGATAAAAGTAGAACTATTCAATCCTACCTCGACTTTTTAGAGCATCTACAACCTGCACATTCCGACAGTCCCGAGAGTCTCAATGCCACGTATATTGAGTGCCACCGACGGATTCAAGCGCTGACAGCACTAGGTGAAGATGTAGACGCCTATGGAAAATTAATCTTCCAGGATACTTGGTGCCGAAACCCGGGAATACAGGAGAAAATAACATACAATAGTCTTTAATCTTGTGTAATATGTAATAAGGCATTTATTGAAAAACTTGTGGAACTGAACATATCGGCCCGTTCGTCAACCTATGTTTCACCACGACAAGGAACAGATAAGTACTTGCACGGCATTATTATTATTTTGAATGTTTTTAGAGCACTAAAAATGCTTTCATACACGTTTGAGTGCTCCTTGATTTTTAATCACCTCAAAATTCTCTAATTGGTACATGGTCACAATCTTCAACACGCCGGTTTCATTTGGACGAGGAAGTGAAAGAGTGGGTGTGGTTGTGGATCCGTCAACGACCTACCTCTTTCTACAAAAGTGGAATCAATCGTTTCGTCTCCTACAGGAATAAATATATTAGCGCCTTTGGTAATTATTCTTGAATAAAACCATTCCATGGTCACGTTGTAGTGGGTGTTCGGCTTTCATTCGACTGTCCCTTATATATTAGGTCAGTAGCGTAATAATAGTATATAGACTGCTATTAGAATGCAAGCCCACTTCTTCGCGAAATATACCCCTCTAATCTAGTAAAGACGATCGCACTACACGGATAAAGCAGGGAAATGCCGATAGCTCGCTTTTTCATCTCTTAAGCAGAAAAACATATCCATGACCTTCATATTTTCTGTGTTGCAGAAAAGTTTTATATTTATTATTATTATTATTATTATTATTATTATTATTATTATTATTATTATTATTATTATTATTATTATTATTATTTCTTCATTATACCCATTCAAAGTGCGCGTTTGAACTTGTTCGTTGTCCTAATGGTTTTCGCCTTCCTATCCTCCCAAAATCTCTTGGTAAATGCACTGTATTGCGTCTTGAGTTTCGTGGACGACTTCCTACCAGTTTTCTTTTTTAGGCTTCTCCACGAATTTGTGCTTGATTACTATTGTACTAAATGTTCCACGATCTCCTTTGATGATATCCGTGATATTAATTTCTTGGACGTTGCCTTAGTTTCTTATAGCCAGTTTATTTTGACCTTCTTTGAGTTGATTACTTTAAATAATCTTTTGGTGAATCTGTCGCTGTCTGTTCTATAGATCTGGCCATAGAATTTCAGGCGTCTCTTGCGCACGACATCATTGAACCTGTTAGTTAATGAGTAGAGGTCCGCTGTTCTACTCTTAATACACATTCCATTTTCTCTCGTGGACCAATACATTTTCCGGAGAATTTTCCTTTCTTGATTTTTTAGTTTCTATAATATTAGAGTGACACCAAAGGATATTATTTCTGAGGCGTATAAATCTTTCGGCAAAATAACTGTCTTGTAATGTCGTAATTTTGCATTACGCGATATGACTACCTTGTTGTAGTAGTTAGGCTGTACGCTTTATGGAGTTTAGTGGCTCTTTCTATGTTGGCCCTACTGCCAAGTCCCGATAGCAGTATGATTTCTCCAGGGTATCTGAAGGAGGACACCTGTGTAATTGTGACGTTTTCCTTCTCTATCGGAGTTATTTTGTTATGCTGATGTAGATTTTCCATGTACCGGGATTTTTCGTACGATATCTGGAGGCCTGCCTTACATGCTATATTGTGTAATCTCTGTACGGCATTTCTGGCTTCATCTCTGGTCATAATAATAATCGCTAGATGATCAGCAAAGGCTAAACAATCCACCTTCACTCTCTTCCCAAATTTCCGATGCACAAACCTTTCACTTCCCTTTCCCATTCTCTAATAACTTTGTCTAGAACTAAGTCAAACAGAATAGGTGAGATGCCGTCACCTTGACAAACGCTCGTACGTATTTCAAACGGCTCAGAAATTTCCTCAAGGACTGTCACTTTAGAAGTCATATTTGTGAGAGTTTTCCGTATTATTTCTCTGGTCTTCCTGTTCACTCTGAGTTCTTCTAGAGTATCAAAAATGGTCTGTCTGTCCACGGAATCATACGCCTTCTTAATGTCCAGTAAAGTGACGATCGTGCTGGTAGCTCGACGTATTCTTAATATCGTGTTCAAATTCCATATTTGTTTTGCACATGATCGATCTTTCCTGAAGCCCGCTTCCTACTCGCCGATCAGGAGATCTGTCTGATCATTATTGTTATTATTATTATTATTATTATTATTATTATTATTATTATTATTATTATTATTATTATTATTATTATTATACCAGGTTAATGTCGCGGTTTACAGCACAGTGGCTACTTTTCCTTTCCTAGCCGTTATACTATCCCAGTGACATCGAAAATCCACCTGTTGGTGCGACATTAAAAAGCAAAAGGAAAAAAACAAATCCGGTTGCTTAGGAACAAACCTGCTTAGCAACTGGCATGTCGTGTCGTGCGTCACAAGCTTTTACAGCAAAAACAATGTTTAAAACAATCACACACAGACTGTGTATATTGGGGAGAATGACAATTATTATATTTAAGGAGGATTGAATATTGCACTGAAATCGCGAAAGTAAATAAACACAGCGGAAAACAGTAAATACCACTGCGGACAAATACATTGCCTTTGATATTGGAAGAGCTTGATACTTCATATTCGTTAACCGGTATTATATGTGGGCTGATACTGCTGCATATCACCACTGTATCTATACAGTGTGCTTGTAAATTAGACAAATAAATTTTGGGATCAGATATTTATGTATTTATTCACGTATTATTTTCTCGACTTTATCCACCTTAGCACCGTGTAAGCGGGGCTGAGTGGCTCAGAAGTTTGAGGCGCTGGCCTTTTGACTCCAACCTCGCAGGTTAGATCATGTCTCAGTCCGGTGCTATTTGAAGATGCTCAAATACGTCAGTCTCGCGTCGGTAAATTTACTGGCATGTAAAAGAACTCCTGCGGGACTAAATTTTGGCACCTCGGCGTCTCCGAAAAGTGTAAAAAAAGTTAGTGGAACGTAAAGCCAATTACATTGTTATTATCATAATTAGTATTAGGACCATGTAAAATAACTCATTGCATTCATACCCGTTTGTTTCCTTCATCATTTCTTCCTTTTCAATAGTTCTTCATTACGTCACCGTGCTTTTTCCTCCTCTTTTCTGTCCAGATATTATTCCGTTCCTTAATTTCTTTCTTCTAGAAATCCTTTAAACTGTGCATCAGTCTTTTAAAAATTGTCTGTTTGTATTGTATCAGCTGTCATTCCCATTTTTGCATTATCTCTCTTTATAATTTGAATCCACTGATTGCCACTCTTACTCTCGTAAACATGACTTTTTTGTTGTTATTGTTGTGAGTCTGGCTTTATCCATCCTCATTATTTGACCAAAGAACGTAACTATCCTCTTCCTGATCGTATCAGACATTCTTTCAGTTTTTTATTTGTGTAGAGGTCTTCATTCTTCCCGTGATTGATTTCCCCATTTTCAGTCTTTAATGGGCACCAAATTTTTCTTAGAATTTTCCTTTCCTTTTCCTCTAGTTCTTATATTTCTCCTGTCTTCATGGAGAAAATACGCTCTGTAGTATAGAGACACTCTCGATTAATTACCGTGTTGTTGTACCTTATTTTTGTTTCGATGAAGATACTCTTATTATACACAAGTGTCCACAAGTTAAGCATAATCACTAAATGAGGCCATACTGCATGATAGGAATGTCAGATGGATTGCTGAACAAACGAAAGCTAACTCGCACACCATATGCCACACCACTAGTCCAAAAAAATCAGAAAGGTTCTGCTAGCTAAGGTATACATTTGACAACAACTAACATAACTTGGCAATGTCTTCCACAATAAAATATGCTGTTAATAGGGTTTATGGTTACCCCTAACGGCCACACATGCTTCGGAGCGACGTGGCATGCTCTCTGTCAGATGGTCCAAGAGCTCTTGTGGCAGTCGATCCCATTCCTCCGGAAGGGCAATGCGAAGGTCTTGGAGGGTCCTTGGTGGAGGATGATGGGATGCATTTCGCCTCCCCAATGCATCCCAGGTATGTTCTATAGGATTCAGATCCGCAGACCTCGCTGGCCAGTCTATGCGATGAATGTCATCCCCAGCCACAAATTCATCCAACAGAGCAGCGCGGTGTGGTCGAGCATTATCGTCCATTGAGAGGAAGTCTGGACCAACCGCTCCTCTGAAGAATCGAACATGTGGTCCCAGTACCTCATCTCTGTATCTCCGAGCGTTTACAGTGTTCCTCAGACCACCCATGGAGATGTGCAGGTCCGTACTGCCACTCAACATGATGCCGTCCCACACCATGACGCCACCACCACCATACTGGTCCCGTACCACGATGTTCCTGTGGTTGTATCGGCTACCCGGTTCTCTCCAGATTAATGTGCGACTGGAATCGTTTTGCAAACTGAAGCGGGATTCATCTGTGAAGAGCACATGCCTCCATTCATTCATAGTCCAGTATCGATGTTGACGGCTCCACAGTAAACGGGCCCATCTCGGTGCTAGAGTGAGCGGGACGCACACCGCTAGACGTCGTGCAAACAGCCCTACTGCTCTGAGCCCTCCGGTATACAGTTTGCCGGGAAACGGCAAACCCTGAGACGGCTGCAATCTCCGCCGAAAATTGTCTTGCAGGTGCACTCCGATTTCGTCGGGCGATTAAGGCCAGATATCGGCCCTGCTGTGGGGTGGTTACCCTTGGTCGACCTAGTACTGGCCTACGACTAACATCTCCTGTGTCTCGAAATCGTCTCTAAAGCCTGGAAATGACACTTTGTGGCACATTCAAGGATACGGCGACTTCGGTCTGTGACTGGCCTGCTTCCAGGCGACCGATTATTCTACCCTGCAAAACAGGGTCCAAATTGCGTCGTTGTGCCAATATGCTGTCACGTTCACCAACGAGGCTACACTCCAAACATTATAAGAGGGCAAACACTACTGAGGGAATATGGGGCGCAGACACTGGCTGTGTTTACCTTGCGATTACGCCGCCAATCAAAGCAGGGAACACTCCTTTCCAATCCAGAGCGAACACGTAAGATTGGTAAGTGCATATGTCGTGCGATTTGCGGTCTATTTCCTGTTGCCCTGCTTAACATTTGGACACTAGTGTATGTAGGTATCCTTGGTTGGTAAGCTTGTTATAATTTCCTTGCTCTAGATTTATATTATTCTTTGTCTAGATATAATTTGAATTACTTCCCTCAAGTACTTAAATTTTCTATCCTGTCGATTTTACCATATTCTTTTATTAACACTGCATGTTAATTTCCAACGTTAGTCATAAATTTGGTCTTCTCAAATGATATCTGAAGTGCAACTTTATCTGCAATTTCTCTCAAAAGGTCTACCTAGATAAGTGCTGTTTGTATATCCTCAGAAAGGACTGAAATATCGTCAACAAAGACCGAAGAATGTATAACTACCCTTTTAAACTTCAACCCTAGCCTTATAACATGGTGGATTCCTCCTTCTGTGAGCTTCTCTGCCCGTACTCTGATGACCTTTCCCAAGACACAGTAAAAAAATCGTGGACAACTCGTCTCCGTGTCTCACACCAGAATTAATTGTGAATTCCGCAGAGATCTCTCCCAAGAATTTCACTTTACACTTTGTGTCCGTGAAAATGTCACTGATTATATTGATTGACTTGAAATCTACATTTATTTATTTATTTATTTATTTATTTATTTATTTATTTATTTATGTATTTATGTATTTATTTATTTATTTATTTATTTATTTATTTATTTATTTATTTATTTATTTATTTATGTATTTATTTATTTATTTATTTATTTATTTATTTATTTATTTATTTATTTATTTATTTATTTATTTATGTATTTATTTATTTATTTTAGCGTTTTGCTTCTAAAGCCGGGAATGTCCGAGGACAGGTTCGGCTCACATTGTGCTGGTATTTACATTTGATACCCATAGGTGACCTGCTCGTCTGGATGTGATGATGATGATGATTATGATGATGATGATGATGATGTGGGGAGAGGGTGAAACCTGATATCGGCACATTCCTACACCTGTCGAAGAGTACCAAGGGGTCTGCTGAAGCCCTTTACATGCTCAACAGCACCATCATCAGAGGCGTTCAAGGGAAGTAAACAATCCTATAAGTGACATTTTGACACCTTTTATAACATGGACTGGTGTTACTAAGCATCGCTCATATTGTCAAAGGCAAAGCTGAAGCTGGGACAGATAGATCAGTAAAGATAACAAATTCGCATATGTCTGTAACTTGTGTTTATGTCTAATATTCACACTACATGATCAACCCAACATTCGGGGTCAATATTCGTACATTTGGATATTCAAGATCCTGGACCTGGACAACAACGACGATGTCAATAGAGTGTAATCTACTGGAGGAAGGTTATCACGAAAGGCGACCTCACCTGAGTGGGAGACGATGAAGAAGAATAGCAAGTTGCGTGTTCAAGATCCGGTGGGTAGGCCACGTCACCAATAATTTCTTGTACTCTGTTGTACCAGGGAATCATGTCTTCTGGTAATGACACAGCAAACTACGAGCTCACATACTTTTCCTGATAGAATAAATAACTGGTTTAACTTCAGTTTATAAAGGATACAAATAGCGATTTTCATTTTTATCCAAGTAGCCATACAGTGGTCGACGGGTGAGTGCCCTGAAGCGCATGGTTCGACACTTAAAAGTATTATTTTCTAGAAAATCATTAATGTTAAGCCGTAAATGCATTATATTTTCTGTTCAAAGTTCAATTCGAAACGCATTGTTCTGTGATGGAACTAATCGCTAACCCATTCTTAGGTTTCAGCAGATTAAAGGAGGCCACGTTTAATAGCCTACATAAGGAGCGTGTAATATTGTCGCTATTTTCAATGGTTAAATATTTCCGAATCAAAATAAATCTGTGTATGAACCAGGATTTCCGGCCCCGTGGTGTAGGGGTAGCGTGCCTGCCTCTTAACCGGAGGCTCCGGGTTAGATTCCCAGCCAGGTCAGGAATTTTTACCTGGACCTGAGGGCTGGTTCGAGGTCCACTCAGCCTACGTGATTAGAATTGAGGAGCTATCTGACGGTGAGATGGCGGCCTCAGTCTAGAAAGCTAAGAAAACGGCCGAGAGGATTCGTCGTGCTGACCACACGACACCTCGTAATCTGCAGGCCTTCGGGCTGAGCAGCGGTCGCTTGGTAGGCCAAGGCCCTTCAAGAGCTGTAGTGCCACGGGGTTTGGTTTGGATGAACCAGGATCTCAGATATGTTGTTTGAGTCATCAGTCTACAGGCTGGACTGAATAAGCCCTCCATGCCATTCTATCCTGGGTTAACCTTCTCATTTCTACATAGCTACTACATCCTACATCTGCTCTATCTGCTCGTCATATTAACACCCTGGTCTACCCCTACCGTTCTTACCACCTACACTTCCGTGAAAAACAAACTGAGCAAGTCCTGGTTGTCTTAAGATGTGTCCTATCATCATATCTCTCCTTGTCGTCAAATTAAACCAAACCGATCTGTTCTGACAAATACGATTCAGTAACGCTTCATTCGTGATTCAATCTATTCATATCACCTTCAGAATTCTTCTGGAACACCCCATTTCAAAAGCTTCAGTTCTCTTTCTTTCCGAGCTAGTTATCGTCGATGATTCACTTCCATACAATGTCACGCTCCAGACGAAAGTCTTCAAAAACGTAATTCCTACATCAATGCTCGAAGTGAACATACTTCTTAAGAAGAGCCTTCCTTTCTTGTGCTAGTCTGCATTTCATGTCCTCTTTACCTCTGCTATCGTTCGTTATAGTATTCTGCTACGCAAGAAATAATATTAATTTACTTTCTTTAAGACTTCATTTACTAATCCAAAACTTGCTACATCACTTAACTGCTCTTCATAAGTTTACTTTTATACTTACTTAATTTTCATCTTGTACTCTTTCCTCACGACTCTCTCCACACCATTCAGAAATTTATCTGGGTCTTCTGCAGACTCAGATAAGATATCATCGGAACATGTTCGAGTTTTTGTTTCCTGTCCTTGGATTGTGATTCACTTTCCAAATTCCTCTTTGATTTCCGTAGTAAATTTCAGCCCATTTCGTCCAATCATTTCAGCGTGATTGACAAACAAACAAACAAACAAACAAGCAAACAAACAAATAAATAAACAAACAAACAGATATCATAGCAATTTAACTTCCACTGTAAATTAATTACCATTACACACTAGACTTTCTAACTTTATTGCCCCCTTTCTCTTAACATTTATTTGCTTCCGGTTATAGCTTATGTATATCGGAGTCATAGAACTCGCATCCTCCTCTTCAGTTCAACTACGCCCCGACTTGACCTCGTCGTCATCGAATCATTGTCGGCCTATGCGTTTCTTCAGGTAAAAAAGAAAACAGAAATCATTCGGGCACAAAATCACAATCCGCTACTGCTTATGTGTTCAAGAATATCGGTTTTTCATCCAGAGAATTCTTGATACCTCTTGGTCTATTCATAATGTTTCCATAAGCGAGAACATTTTCCAGTGAATTTCTACTGGACACTCAAGTTTTGCGACGTAGCGCACCTCACATTTGGCGGAGACTGAATCGACGCAGGTAATTCCAATTGGTCTTATTCGAACAAGATTCTGCGTACCACCACCGAAGGATTCCGACGGTCATAGCCAGCGCCTTGGCTTATTGTCTAACATGAAGCAGGAAGATCATATTCGTGTTATCCACGGCTCCCCTAAGACCTCGCAGTGTCTAGGCTCAACCACTCCGTGGTAAGGGCGTTCCACCGGAACCAATCTCCCGCAAGTCAATTTCTGGAAGTCATACAGTTTAAAATTCTCCCTCAACACAAAACTGTGTTAAGTATGCATATAAACATGGCCATGCATTTAAATTAACTTATTTAAAATGTATTGCTTTTCTGAGCATTCTGAGCAATGACTAACAAGATAAGAGGACTTTATAGATAGTTCATTAACGTGTGGATTACAGGTAGCTCGTGCTTTTAAATTAAAGGGTAATCGCATTAGTTATGCACTGATATCGCAATATTAGGAACACTACATCCTCAACAAAAATAGGGGTGACACTGAAATCATCTCTAGTAAGGCGACAGAATGAAATATTGCTTATATTCTTTCAAATATAAAGTTTTTAATACTCTTCCTATTACTATGAGACCAACAAGTTGTGGCAGTTCCAAAATTTCCCCTTCAATACGAGTGCTATAAGGTACCGACAATTCTGAAAACTGATGAAAGTATGCAGGTCAATATAATGAGGATCTCAGTTTGATTTCAAGATTTCTTTTGCTAGTGATTTTACGACGCACCGACACCGATAGGCCTTTTGGCGACGGTGGGATTTGAAAGGCCTAGGAGTTGGAAGGAAGCGGCCGTGGCCTTAATTACGATATTTTCCTGGTGTGAAAATGGGAAACCACAGAAAACCATCTTCAGGGTTGCCGGCAGTGGGATTCGAACCCACTATCTCCCGGATGCAAGCTCACAGCCGCGCGCTTCTAACCGCACGGCCAACTCGCCCGGTAGCTCCAAGATTATAGCTGTGTCTCGATTATTAGGCTGACTACGAGACTAGATATTTGTGTAGGTCTCAAACGATTCAAGAGTTCAGGAATTTTCCGCCGTAAATGTTCTGTAACTTGCTGAGTTCTGAGAGCTCGGCTGAACCTTGAGCTGTGTACTCATGCCCAGAAAATCTCTGATATGCGGACAAGGAGAATGGCATTCTAGGCCACTTGCTAAGAATGAACCGAACACGGTCATGGAACCGGGTCTTTATCTATTTTAAAGATAAGAAGGTAAGGATGTATTCTGCCCCAAGGCAGATCCGAATTTCCGCAGAGGTGTGCCTGAGCCGGAGTTTACGTACGGTAGTGTGGCCAGTTCCTTTCTGCTCGTTCATTCCCTTACCCCCCACCACCACCAACAGCGCGTGGCAACCCAACCGAACCTTGATCACGCCCAATGTTGATTAACTTCGGAGATCTCACGGGATCCGGTGTTTCAACATGACTACCCAGCGAAATTGGTTCAAGGAGGTGAAAAGGGACCTTCAAGATATAAGGATAACATATAAAGATACACAAGAACGTAACCCACTCGGAATGAAATTAAAATTCCACTAGGGTTTACAAGATAGGCCAACGTTGAAGACGGGAAAGACGTGGACGGAGGAAAGAAAAGACCTACACAGGCAACGAATGAAGCAGCATTGTGCAAAGATCAAAGCCCAGATAAGACAGATGAAATAACGAGGTCCTTCGTAGGCTGATGTGAAAATAATAATAATAATAATAATAATAATAATAATAATAATTATTACCGTTTCTCGTGGAGCAGAAAGAGGTAAAAGAAGGTGCTGGGTGGAATAGGTCTATCTACTACATCAAAGATTAAATTAAAACTTCAAAAATGAAGGTTATATTTTTCAAATCGCAAACTTAACAACAACGTATCAGGTACAATTACAGTTTTGATATAAAGGTAGAAGCCCCAGAATAGGGAATTTGACAAATTTTGGCTTCAAGCCCCTAATTTCCAACTTTACAATATCGCCAATTAGCGTTTACATAGGCAAGGAGAGAAATCTCCCAAAACAGAACACCTTGCTCCAACCGATACAAATTTTACAGCCTTCCAGAGGCACCTCTCAATGTTACAGTAAAATTAGCAATTTCAGATAAGAGCTTACATGCTCTCCAACTTTAACCAAAGAGACCGCTCTCCCCATTTCTTACAGCCTACTCAAAGCAACATTACACAAACCCTTTCCGGCCTCTCTAGGCCCAACGTAACATCTACAATTTGTACACAGGTTTTTCTATTACCCAAACTACTGTGCCTTCGTGGAAGGAAGAACAGGTTAAATTACTGGCCCGAACACAAAATGTATGGAGGCGTACCTTTGCGCTCCAAGAAAATGAAGTATAAAACCCTAATTGGGCTCGAGGACCGGTGATGACAGAGGCTAATCTCAAACTACTGAGGTGACTAGAATGAACAAGTTACTTGGAAATTTACAGGAGAAAAACGGTTACAAAATCGTAGTCACCTCAAGATAAATTGAAGGGGAACTCGAGAGGGTAAAGTACTCTCTTTTATCCGAATTACAAATTGAAGTCTTTATGAAATTTTTGCATTGGCCGAAAGAAGGTTTACATTTTAGAAAACAGGAGGTTACACAGTTAAAAATTAGAACCTTCCACTCGAGTAAGTCTGCGGAGGTAGCTACAGAGAGATATGACTGTTGGGCATTCCCTTGGCTGTTGAACTGCCTGGCGAAGAATGAGGCGCCCCGCCTCCTGTCTTAACACACTCTCAGAAATACGACGATCAAAAGGCAAGGTAGCCAGAAAAAGCCGCAGATTATGTACCCGAGGGGACCGTTCGAGAGGGTTCTGGACTAAATCCCGACACACCCTCTCATTTTTAGCGGCCGAATTCAAAAAGGTACAAGAAACCTATTATTGGCTGAAAAATAATTACAGAAAATTCATGATTGGCCAGATTCAAAAACTGGCGGAATGAGAAATAAGTGTTGCAAACCTTGAAATAACAAAACGAACAATAATTTAGTTGAGAAAACGTAAGAACACAAAACTTCTTTAAATCACTAATTCTTTTACCTTGTACCAGAGTGCATTGCCTCATTTTTTGTAATGACATCTATGGAGAAAAGTTCAAACTCCTTGACATAAATCAAAACAAACCAAATAAACCCAGTTCATTTAGGCAACTTCAAAATAACACATTACTTAATAATTCACTGGTGACATCTTCTGGTCAATGTCCCAACTTCATGCCGTGGCAGTTTCAAGCTTTGTTAGAGAGATAGCGTTCCGTCAGGCGCTTCTTTTAAAATTGGGGGTTGAGGTGTACCTCCCGGTACAATAATAATAATAATAATAATAATAATAATAATAATAATAATAATAATAATAATAATAATAATAATAATAATAATAATAATAATAATAATCATCACCATCATCATCACCAACCTCCTCGTGCGAGTTGGCCGTGCGATCAGGGGCATGCAGCTGTGACCTTACATTCGGGAGATAGTGGGTTCCAACCCCACCGTCGGCAGCCCTGAAGATGGTTTTCCGTGGTTTCCCACTTTCACACCTGGCATATGCTGGGCTGTACCTTAATTAAGGCAACGCGCGCTTCCTTCCCACTCCTAGGCCTTTCCAATTCCATCGTCGCCATAAGACCTATATGTGTCGGTGCGACGTAAAACTAATTGTTGCATCATCATCATCATCAGCATTATCATAATGTGGATACTAGCTGAATTATCAGCATAGCGGTCTTCAGATCATATGTTCACGTGTTCTATCTACAATTTGTACACAGGTTTTTCTATTACCCAAACTACTGTGCCTTCGTGGAAGGAAGAACAGGTTAAATTACTGGCCCGAACACAAACATCTCCACATACACAGAGCACACCACACTGATTAGTAGGCCTGGGACTTAATGTCCCTTCAATTACAGATACGTGATATGGAAGCCACTATAAATGTGTTCCCTGAAAAAAGGGTTCTCTAATGTGGCGATAAATCTAATAATGGTTGCTAGAATTAAGGCCTGTTTAATTTCATTCCACTCCCACCAGTTCAATAAAAAATACTTTGTTTAACGTCCCTTTATTGCTCGATCTTCGGTTATGGAAGTGTGGATGAATTTATCCTGGAGGAAGTGTCCTGTAACGTGCCAATCTCTCACTTCTCAGCACCCTGCGCTGGGATTTCACCTAGAAAAATTGAGCATAGGAGGCCAGTACCTAACAAAAACCATAATAATAATAATAATAATAATAATAATAATAATAATAATAATAATAATAATAATAATAATAATAATAATAATAATAATCTGGCCGTCTGACTCCCCGAGGTGTAGAAGTAACGTACCTGCCTCTTACTCGGAATCGCCGGGTTCCATTCCCGACCAGGTCAGGAATTTTACCTGGATTTGAAGGCTGGTTCGAGGTCCACTCAGTCTACGTGATTACAGTTGTGGAGATATCTGACGGTGAGGTAGAGGCCCCAGTCTGGAAATCCAAGGATAACAACCGAGAGGATCTGTCGTTCCGAACACATGACACCTCATAATCTGCAGGTCACCGAGCGAGTGGCTGCGTGGTTTGAGTCACGTAGCTATCAACTTGCATTCTGGAGAAAATGGGTTCGAAACCCACTGTCGGCAGCCCTGAAGATGGTTTCCCGTGGTTTCCCATTTTCACACCAGGTAAAAGCTGGGGATGTACCATAATTAAGGCCACGTCCGCTTCCTTCCCACTCCTAGCTATTTCCTATCCCGTAGTTGCCGTAAGACTTATCTGTGTCGGTACGACGTAAATTAATTGTGATAAAAGAAAATATCTGCAGAACTTCGTGATGAATAGCGGTTGATTGGTAGGATATCGGCCCACGGAGGTGTTGCACCTCGACTAAATTTTCAGCGCAGCGACCTTCAATACGAGAGTTCCGTGTTCGATTCCTGGTCAGGTCGATGTTTTAGCCCTTGACCATTTCTCTGGCTCTCGAATTCTATATATTTGTATTAATGCATTTTCACTCAGATACAAAACGCGCCATACTAAATAGTTTAATTATTTTCAATTTCAATTTTTAAAATACACAGAAATCTCGAAAGAAACGCACATCGTTTGATTACATCCCTCCACATAGAGTTGTTATCAGAAAGGGCATCCGGCGGCAAAACAGAGCTAAACCCACATGTAATGCTACCTCTAATAAAGTGTGTGAAGGATGACGAAGAATTTGCATCTAGTATGAATGAAATAAATACAACAAATATAATATGCGCTGGTGGAAAATGAATTCCTAACACAAAGATAACATTAGTTTAGAGGAAAGTAATTTAGGCTAAGCAGTTGTCTACGCAACATATTTACTTGATTAAAGTTTCCAGGTGAAGTTCAAGTATGCGCAAAAAGACATGCGACATGTTAATACATTAATAATCGTTGCAACCACCACGATTATGAATGTAAGCATACACACGTGCATGCATTGTATGGTATAGGTGTCGCATGTGGTTTTGTGGGATGGTGTTCCAAGCCTGTTGCACTTGATCAGTCAAATCAGCAACGGTTATTTCTGGTTTGGATGACGCAAGATTTGTCTTACCATAATCTCCCATACGTGATTAATGAGCGAAAAATCTGGTTATCTCGTAGGCCAAGGCAACTGCTCGACACTCTGTAGAGCAAGTTGAGTGATAGCAGCGGTATGAAAACGACCGCTATCTTGTTGTAAAACACTCTGCTATAATACTGCGAATGAATGGTGGCAAAAACGGTTCAGTCACTAGTCTGACGTACAAATCCGCTGTCAAGGTTCTTGGGATAACGACCACTGTGTTCCTGCTGTGAAAAGAAATCGCTTCCCAGACCATAAATCCTGGTGTAGGTCCAGCGTGTCGTCACGGCATACAGCTTGATTCCAAGAGTTCACCTGGCCTCCTCCTTACCAACCTGTGGACATCACAGGCACCAAGACAGAAACGGCTCTCGTCTGAGAACACAACAGATCTCCACTCGGCCCTCCGATGAGCTCTAGCTTGAAACCACTGAAGTCGCAGATGGCAGTGATTCGGAGTTAGTGGCATGAACGCTACAGGACGTCTGGCTCGGAGTTGTTCCCCAATTAATCGCTTTGTTACAGTTCGCTGTATCACTCTGCTATCAACTGAAGCTCTAATGGCTGCTTAAGATGCAGTACGATCCACCACGATGGTCTTCCCTCTCCGCAGTGACCCATATGTGGCCGAAAACCGGTCTTTTTGTGACAGTGCATTCCTGTGACCATTGTCACAAACACCAATGCACTGTGGATACTTTTCGCCATATCGAGGAAACAGCATCCACCTTCTCGTAGACCTATTACACGGCTTCGTTCAAACTCACTAAGCTGCTGGTACTCCCTTCTTCGTCTCCCCAAAGGCATATTTGTCTCACACCTACATCCCAACGTCAACATCGGACGATGACTAACACTCACAAAGTGTATAGCGCGTATTTAAAGCAAACTTGCTTTGCAAAGTCATAGTGGCGCTACTAGCACCACTCTTCGTCGAGGTAACACGCAAATTTGAATAGACGTTACCTTTCAGAAGTGCAACCACACCTTCCGAATTTCGTTTATCTAGCAGAGCTCCTCTTGGATGTTGGGATTTCATTTTCCGCCAGTGTATAACAATCAGGGTCTCCGATACCTCTGAGCATGGTACTGAAGGCTCCCCAGAATCCAATGGCCTACTGACTTCATTTTCGAGGGTGGACTGGTTACCAACTCGTGTACATTTACGTATTGATTTTGCTGCCATGCTTAGAAACCAAAAAGATCGGTTTGGTGGCTACCCCAATAATTGGATTAACAAGATACATCAAATGTTGTGAGCCCTGGAGGAATATAGTTCAGCCGCCACTAACATGTGGTACAGACGCTGTTGGGGTACCGTCACTAATATGCGAAACCGTCGTTCCCCGAATTTCTTCGGTCATGTGTTCAGTATGCCCGACAGCAGGCTGATTAAACAGATCCTAACACAAATTTGGAATCTCAAAGGAAAAGTACCGGACTGAGGCGCTGACCCAACTTGGCAGGTTCGATCCTGGTTGAGATCGGTGGTATTTGAAGGTGCTCAAATACGTCAGCCTCGTGTCGGTATATTTACTGGAACGTAAAAGAACTTCTGCGGGATTAAATACCAGCACCTCGGCGTCTCCGAAAACCACAAAAGTGATTAGTGGGACGTAAAACCAATAACATGATTCAAAGGGAAACCTACGTTGTACCACGCAGTGGCTGATGACCTGAGGCTGACCGGGATAACGATGCTAGATGTCCTAGATAGACGAATATTTTTAACAAAAAATCCAGGATTGGAGGACACCTGAAGATGAGGTCGAACAAGCGACATGTGGGCAAGGTACGTAAACATTGTTGGAAATGTAAATAAACGTTGTCCAGTGAGTACGTAACGATGTAAAAAGAAAGAAAAAGATATAAAAAACAAGAAATTTTACATTTCTTACGTATTTCTATCTCGCATAGTGTATGGATTCGTATCGTTTCGAAATATATCTTTGTTATTGGTTTTTCTGTAACTGCAATCGGCAACAAAGTTTACACACACGTCAATATTTCATGTACGTGTAATCAAAACAGAGGGTTTTTACTTATAAGCACTTACGAAATAAAATGATAGACTTCTAGGTACTTTATGGTATTAATAACTAACTTGTAAGTGTAGAACTAAAGGCCATATATCGTTCATTTTGAAACGAAATAAATATTCACGAACAAAAGTGAATATACACTCACAATTTTTTTTCACACTTATATTAGGTTCATTACAATTTCTCTCCATCTTTTGCAGCTGCCACAGTTTCCAAACGCAGGGGCATCGATTCTACTGGGTTCTTGGCGACTTTCTGTGAAATTTTGTTCCATTCTGTTCTTATGGCAAGTTTCAGATCGTCCTTCTTCTTAATAGATTATTTCCTAATCCAGCCATGGAGATCTTCCCCAAGGGGTTCAATACGATTAATGTCGGGGGTCGGGAGGCGAAAGAAAGTGCTTGAGAACATTTTAATTCAGCCATTCTTTCACTATTGATACGGTATGTTTAAGGTCGTTATCTTGTTTAATGACATTGTAATTTCTTAGTCGCTTAAGTGCAGCCAGTATCCAGTATTCGGGAGATAGTAGGTTCGAACCCCACTGTCGGCAACCCTGAAAATGGTTTTCCGTGGTTTCCCATTTTCACGCCAGGTAAATACTGGGGCTGTACCTTAATTAAGGCCACGGCCGATGCCGTCCCACTCCTATACCTGACCTGTCCCGTCGTCGCCATAAGACCTATCTGTGTCAGTGCGACGTAAAGCAACTAGCAACTAGTCCTAGTTTTTCAACAGAGATTTCCCTCTAATATACCAGGAGGCCCGCTAGTGCCGTATTTAAAAGTGTCTCGCATGCACTAGTGATGAATGGGGTGTGTACTACCTTCACGTCAGAAAATGAAGAGATAACTCCCGGACGGCCAATCTCTGCATGTTCCTCAGAGCTATAATGTGCCCCCTTGCGTTAGTAAGCCTCGTTTTCGAACGCTTAGTAATAGGCTGGTATTTGGTACATTAGCACTTAGGGTTGCTGTGAACACATGGACAATGGCTGATGTGTTCAGCAATAACGAACACACAGACATAATTTTAATCTATGCAGCATCGGGTCAGAATGCAGCCGAAGCTCGGCGACGGTATACAGAGGAGTTTTCACATAGCCACCTACCTTCTGTACACGTATTTTGACGAACAGAGTTACGGTGAAGAGCGAAGGTACCGTTCAAGGCACATACAAGACACTCTCTGTAGAGTGGAATGTCTGTATATGTATAAATCAATGAGTAGTTAAGCTTTATTTTCTGCATCTTTGATGATGATGATGATGCTTGTTGTTTAAAGGGGCTTAACATCGAAGGTTATTGGCCCATTTCTGCATCATTTTGCATATTATTTATTAATGCACCCTGTTAGGGTACGTGTGTGGTAAAATGACTGCTATTTCTTTTATATACGAAATGTAGCACGTTTCAGCGCTCCTTCGCAAACCAATGAAAAGGCAACCCACTCATCATTAGTGCGTGCGGGACACTTACACGTAGAAAATACGAGGCTGGAGGGCCACCTGGTATACAGATACTTCCATTTTCCATTTTATATTCAATAAACAATAAATTGTCCACCCCAGCACCAGACATGTAGGCCTAGCTGTCTTAGAACCTTTCACCAAAAATGTAAGATACTTCGAATATACACCAGCATTCTGTAAAATGTGTGTAAAATTTTGAAATACTTAAGGTACGTGTGAATTTGTATATGTCGGTGTTATAATGTTAAGCTAGTAGTAAGTTCAACCTATATTACTGTAAGCCCCAGTGTTAAGCACTGGAAATAGATTTATGTGTGAATTCGTATAGGATGATGCTGGATTTAGAATGTTAACTAGTAGTATTTCTTGTAATATTTCCTTTCCATGGAATACTGCATGTTTTAATCTTGTTGTTTTCGTTGTTGTTGTTGTTGTTGTTATTTTATTATGTTTTAATTTTATTATCACACTACTGTAAGTGATCATTGCCACCGGGATATTTCCCAAATGCGATGTATTTGTTAATAATAATAATAATAATAATAATAATAATAATAATAATAATAATAATATTCCGGGCTATTATGCCGTGGTCCACTCCTCTCGCTTCTCCCAGACGTTTCGACTACTGCTGCTGCGTCGCCAGCGGGATACAGGAGAGCGCATCTACACTCTACACGACACCACAGAAGATGACTACCGCAGCAGTAGTCGAAACGTCTGGGAGAAGCGAGAGGAGTGGACCACGGCATAATAGCCCGGAAGATTTTTATTATATTGACACCGGCCGTGAAAGCCTTCATACTGTAATAATAATAATAATAATAATTGTACCGGGCGGTACACCTCTACACCGTTTATTTAAAAGTTGCGCCAGTTGAAACTCCTCTTCTGGAGGAAGGTTGAACTTTATCTACTCTATTAATTCTCTACTTTCTCAGAAGATGTCACCACGTGGAAAATTTTGAGTTTTTGAACTGTGTCACTTTTGATGTGTTTTTGTTTCGCTTGAAGTAAGAAGTGTGAACTTTCTCTTCTAGAGGACACTACTGAAGATCAACAATAGTGCACCCTAGTGCGGAGTCAAAGAACTATTTTGTTGGAGAAATTTTTATTTCAAAAGTTTGTTTCTTGTTAAATTTCTTTCTGTTATGGTTTAAGTTGGCTGTTTACCCCTCTTTTTCCCCTTGTTTTAGATTTATCCAATCCCGAATTTCTTTTAGTAATTTCTGACCAATCTGGTGTATTTTCCCCCAACTTGTATCTGTTGCGGGGTCCTATCCAATAAAAACATTGTGGGCGGGTGTTTTCTTTCCCTTAACGCCTAGAAACTTCCGCGAGAGTATTTAAACTGCTGATTTTTGGGTCTCTGGGCCACTTCTGTTCCATCTTTCAGTGTGTTAAGTACCTAGCAGGAGGCGGGAGGCGCCTCTTTCTTCGGCAGCGGTCAACAATAAGGTAATGGCCGATTAATAAATTCTTTCTTTTCTTGCTCAGCAGTTTAACTCTCGGGGCGGGTGCGAAGCGTTCCACCATGTAACCTTTTCCTAAAATGTAACTAGTCTTTTCTTCTATTCTCTTGAAAAGCTACATACTGGGATAGAGAGTGCTAACCCTCTCGAGCTCCCACTCATAATGTTTTGAGGTGTTATTGTTTCTCAACCTATTCTTCCGTAATGTAATGTAAATTGCTATTAAGTCACCTCTGTAGTATGGGATTAGCCCTTGTAATAACGGCCTAGTGCCAAGGTAGGTTTTAAAATCAAAGTGTATTAGGAGTGCAAGTTCGCCTCCTCTCAAATTGTTTTAGAGGTCATTTAATTAACCTGCTTTTCATTTAATAGACCTCAGTAGATTGGGTATTTTACCCCTGGGTTTGTGTCCGTTGTGGACAACTTGAAGGTGGAGTTTGGTGTGGCCTGGGAGAGGCTTAAATTAAAGAGCGGGTGGCTCTTTTGGAAACGGAGTGTTGTGTGCCTCGAGGGGGCTTAACTGTGTAATTTGGAGCAAGTGCTCCAGGGTTTGATTGGGGTCTTCTGCCCCCTTGTTAAAATTTGTATATCGGAAAGTTGGGCTAGTTGCTCAAGAATTGTGAACTCTGGGCTCGAAGCCCAAACTCAGTAACCCCTGTAATTGTACATTTCAAATTGTGTTTTGGCTACCTAGTACCTGTTCTTTGTTATTACTTAATATTGAAAAGAAAATATAACCTCGTTAAATTTTACATTAACTTTGATTCCGTAGTTTGAAAACCCATTCACGCCCGCACCTTCTTACACCTCTACCTACCGCTAAAACACGGTAACAAGTGGTAGCAGAGCGTGGTTGAATGGATCTCAATTTAGCCCCTTTTGACGGCTAAACATTGTTTGTTCCGAACTCTAACTATTTTCCCAGTTGCTGGAATTTTTTGAGTTTTTCAAAATTGTTCTGTCACCATGCCCGGCCCTCGCGATGTTCTCCTTCTTAACTATTTGCGCAAGGAGGAGTTGATCTATGAATTAACTATCAGAAATGTGCAATCTGGAGGCACGGTTGCAATAGACACTAACAAGCTTAGAGAGTCTCTTGATTTGCCCATTTCCATCCCCAATTTGGGAGAGAAAGAAATTGACGACTCTCTTTCCACGATCACGGAGAATATTACTGGGCTAGCTTCTGTAGTTAGTTTTTTTGATGAAAATGATCCGTCTCCTAATCAAATTAAGCGTGTGCAAGGCAGGCTATATCATTTTTCGAATAGGGTTAACGATCTGTTGTCTCTAAAACTGAATGACGTTCAGAGGAAGGAAGCTAGTACGCTCCTGGAAAATATTTCTGAATTATCTAGTAAGGTCACTCAATTGTTAACTGGGGAAGTTCCTCCCAAATCTGATCAACCCACCATAGTGAATGCAGGTAGTGAGGAAGCGCCTCCCAAGGGAGAAGTTAATAGGATAACCGTTGCTGCTCAAACTATCCCTGCCCCATTGGACAACGAATCTGAACGTCGTGCATCATTGAGTAACATCCGTTCTGAATTGACTTCCTTGCCATTGAAACCTTTACCTACTATGTCACCCGGATTTAGTAGCTTGCCTCATCCATTGGCAATGTTGCTCAGAGGTATATCCAAGTTTTCTGTTAATACCACCAGTGACGTAATTTCATTTTTAAGATTTCTAGTGGAATTTCAGGATCATGCCCTTGTTTTTTCTCTGTCTCCGTGTCAAATCTTGCAAATTATCTATCCGTATGCTATTGGTATTCTCTCCGACAAAATAGTAAGAGCCATAGCTGAACAGTCATCCATCGAAGATTTTCATGCACATCTACTTGCTAACTTTATTCCTGCCCGCGCAAGGTCATCTCTGATTCAGAAATACTATTATCGAGTACAGAGGTTGGATGAAAACTTGGCTGATTTCATACAAGACATTAAGTTTTATACCAGGGTGTTTGCTCTTCACTTCCCTGAGGACCAAATTGTACAAGCTATTGTGGAAGGCATTTCACCATCTTATAGGTCATACTTGTGTTTTGCGGCGTGCCCGCAAACTTTTTCTGAACTTGAAGCGTTGGCCGTCTCAGCGGAAGGAGTTAGATACGCCGATTCTTTGCGTGTAGCGAAAGAACCCCCGCCTTCCTTTAGTAACACTCGGCCTCCACCTTGCCGACCAGTCACACCCCGTAAATGTTATGCTTGCGGGTCGCCTGACCATCTTCGCAATAAATGTCCATTGGTCAAAAGTAGTAGGGCAAATAATGGAGCTGGTTCAGCACAAGGCTGTTTTAAATGTGGGGCCTTCTCACATATCGCCAAGAATTGTCCGAACTCAAATAGCACCCCCTCCTGCTCAACTTCTGGTGCAAATTCCACCTATGCCAATAATAAAAAGTGACTAGTGGCTTCGGTTGAGTCGACTAATCCATCTTCCCGAGACTCAGCCCCTAGTAAACAGATTGTAAATGCAGAGAACGATCAGCCTTCAAATTCATCTTTTGAATGCCCTAAAGAATGTCTTAGGATTGCGGCGGATACCCCCGCACCTGTTCCTTTTCTTAAGATTGAGTTAAATAACGAGCCTATAACAGCTCTCTGAGATTCAGGTAGTGTTTGTTCGATTATTGCGGCTGAATGGTATTCTAAATTGAAATCGGTTTGTAAACTTCCTGACTATGTCTCTTCTCCTGTTCAATACGTTTCGGCTAATTCATCTCCATTAGAAATTCTAGGTTCCTTACTGGTCAAAATTCGTGTTTTTAAGTTTACATGGAAAATTAAATTGTTTGTGGCCAAGCAATTGTCTTGCCCCATTATATTGGGAGCTGACTTTATCTCTCACACTGGTCTTGTGCTCGATCTCAAGTCTAGGTCGTGCACATTCAAATTTGCTTCTAGTTGTAAAATACCACTATTAAAGTGTAATTCTGTGTCATGTTCTTCTATTTCGCCTACCCAGGATGAGATGTTGTTAGACCTTAGACATCTACCTGAGGAGCAGGCTGATAGTATTCGCAAACTGTGTCAGTCGTTTCCCGAGGTGTTCTCTGATACTCTTGGTGTTACTGACCTTATTGAATACAAAATTGAGGTTACGGATTCGATTCCTGTCCGTTTTCCACCGTATAGGCTATCTCCACCTAAAATGAAGGCTCTGAAGGAAATCATCGATCAGATGTTGAAGGACGGTATTATTAGGCCCTCTAAGTCAGCGTATTCTTCGCCTATTTTTCTAGTACCGAAACCCCAAGGAGGCTTCAGGCCTGTCATTGATTACAGGGCTCTCAATCGGAAGGTGGTGTTACAATCTGTGCCCCTTCCCGACCTTCATTCTTGTTTTTCATGGTTTCGTAAGGCCAAGTTCTTCACCATCTTGGACTTAAATCAGGCCTATAATCAAATTCCCCTTGCCGAAGAGTCTAAACACCTTACAGCGTTCGCCACGGACTGGAATTTATATGAATACAACCGCGTGCCTTTCGGGCTCCCCACGGGAGCAGCTGTGCTCACTAGGCTGCTAGATAGGGTCTTCTCCGACATCAAATTCGAGTACTTATATCACTACTTAGATGATGTCGTAGTATTTTCAGAGACTTTTGAAGAACATCTAGATCATCTGCGAGAAGTTCTTGATCGCCTTCGTAAGGCTGGGTTAACTGTTAAGTTGTCCAAGGTTGCCTTTGCTAAGCCCTCTATGTCATTCCTAGGGCATATTGTGTCACCCGATGGTGTAGCAGTCGATCATTCTAGAACACAGGCCATCCGTGATTTTAAACCTCCCAAGGACATTAAAGGTATCGCCAGGTTCATTGGTATGGTGAATTTCTTCAGAAAGTTCATTCCTAACTTTGCTAATAGAGCGGCGCCCTTAAACCTTCTTCGTAGGAAAGGCATCAAATTCGAGTGGGGACCTTCTCAACAAGCCGCTTTTGAAGATCTGAAATTAGCTCTCTGTAATGCCCCTGTCCTTGCTATGCCTGATTTCTCGAAGAAATTCATTGTCCAAACCGACGCATCGTCGTCAGCAGTAGCGGCAGTCCTTCTTCAAGAGACTGAACTAGGGAGGCGACCCATCGCCTATGCGTCTAGGACATTGTCGGCTCAAGAAGCCAAGTATTCCATCTATGAGCTCGAAGGTTTGGCAGTCTTATTTGCCTTAGAAAAGTTCCGTCTCTATCTGGAACATGTCAAATTCGACCTGGAGACAGATAATCAAGCCTTAAGCTGGGTCTTAGGTAGGCCGCGTCGTACTGGTCGTATAGCCCGCTGGGCTATTCGTATTTCCGCCTTCCAGTTTGATGTTAGACATATCAGAGGTACCGAAAATGTTGTTGCTGATGGACTCAGCCGTATGTTTCATAACGACGTCGAGACCCACGAACCGGTCGACAGTTCATCACCTTCCGAGTCCATGCTATCTGAGGTTAATGCCATCCTAACAGATGCTCCCATGCTTTTTAGGGATATCGAGAAATACCAACGTGAAGATCCGACGCTGGCTCCGATAATGGAAACCCTTTCTTCTGGGGAACATGTTGTCCCTTATGTTCTGAGGAATGGTGTTTTATGTTGCCCTTCGAGGCATGATAAGATGATGAAAGTTGTTGTTCCAGCAGTTCTTGTACCAATGATCTTCAAGTATTATCATGAGACCCCATTAGGAGGGCATCTGGGTATCTTTAAAACTCGTGAAAAGATTCGTGAAATGTTCATATGGAAAGGTATGGACGGTGAAATTCGGGAACTTGTAAAAGCTTGTAAATCTTGTTTGATCAGTAAACCCACCATGTCCACTAAAGTAGGCCTTTTGTCTTCTCATCAAGCGTCGCGCCCCATGGAACGCCTGTATATTGATTATGTAGGACCCTTCCCCCAGTCGAAGGGAAATGTCAACAAATTCATCTTTGTATGTGTAGATGGTTTTACCAGATTTTCTTGGTTATTTCCGACTAAGCTGCCTACCGCTCAGTCCACCATTACCTGTCTAAATTCTATTTTTGCTTCTTTTGGTCCGTGCCAATATATTATATCTGATAATGCTAAGGCGTTCACATCAAATCTTTTTCGTAAATTCTGTTTTGACTTGTCCATCTCTCATGTAACCACTTCTGCTTATTACCCTCAACCATCTCTGGCTGAACGGGTTAACCGTAATCTCAGGTCCGCACTTATTGCCTATCATCATGAAGATCATTCTAGGTGGGACACGTCCCTGCATTGGTTAGCTTTTGCTTTGAATTCGGCGGTTCATGAATCACACAAGTTTACTCAAGCTTCCTTGATGTTTAAGTTTGTTCCCAACACGCCGCTCTCTAACCTCTGGTCTCTGAGTGACATTCTGCCCGAGACAATAGATCCGGATAATATTAAAGATCTTTGGAAGAAGGCTAAAGCCAATCTTAAGGTATCTCATGAAAAGGTTAGGGAAAGGTATGATCGTGGACGGAGACCCACCCCTTTAAAGGTAGGTGACCAAGTAATGGTCAAAAATTTTGTTCCCGCGGGCAAGCTTGCCCCCAGATTTCAGGGGCCTTGTATCATTCTCGATTTTCTTACGCCGGTTACCTTATTGTTAAGTAATCCAGCCACCGAGAGGATATTTAGAGTTCACCTGTCCCAGGTGAAGCCGGTGTAATTTCTGTGTTAACTTGCTTTATATTATTTTGAAAGGATATGAAGGTTATATTTTTTTTTTTTTGAGTTTCATTTTTAAGGCATTCTGCACTACCTATAATATTTTGTTTCAGATGTAAGCATTTTTGTAAAACCTGTCCCGACCCGTTAAACTGCCATTCTGTCCTTTCCACGGCCATTACCACGCTCCCGTCTCCTGCTCCACTACACTCAGTGGCTGGCTTAGATGAAATGCCATGGATATCTGCACGCCGCTGGCCCCTCAATCTCTTTACATGCCTGTGCCCTTAAAAGAAACATGATGGTCCAACACAATTCTGCCGCCTAGCTTTAATGTTTCAGTGCCCCCGCAGCCGCGCGGCGCCGTGCAGTAACTGGGGAGGGGGATGGGCCCCCTCCTCTCCAGCGAGGACGACATGTGCACGGCGAGCCGGAGCTCTCCTCCCGGCCAAGGCTGATGTGCGGCGCACGACCTGCTACTTGCCCGCAGCCTGTATATGTTCACCGCGGGCGCGGCGTGCTTCAACACCTCGGCTCCCCTCATAGTGCGGGCGAGCGGTATCTCAGGGTACTTAAGGGGTCCGAGCGGCCTCCTTTTGGACGCAAGCTGCAACGGCCGGTCCGGCCATCCAACTTCATCAACATCAACTACATGGACAGTTACTATAAGAGATAACTACACTTGGGAATTCAACAGCAATATTTGGTGGACATTTCAAATTTTTCCTTCACTTTTAAGTATTAAAAGCTTATCTTCAGAAATTCAACTTCTATAAACATAAAGACTTTACTTCACCTGCAACAACAAAATTTTGGAACCGACTTAAGAAATTTCTCAAATTCTTCTGCAAGTTATCTTAATCTCAACATCAAAACTTGGAACTTATTTTCAAACAAAAGTTTATGTTCTTCTGTGTTACCCCTTGGAGGAACTTTTGGGGGGGGAGGTCTGTACCGGGCGGTACACCTCTACACCGTTTATTTAAAAGTTGCGCCAGTTGAAACTCCTCTTCTGGAGGAAGGTTGAACTTTATCTACTCTATTAATTCTCTACTTTCTCAGAAGATGTCACCACGTGGAAAATTTTGAGTTTTTGAACTGTGTCACTTTTGATGTGTTTTTGTTTCGCTTGAAGTAAGAAGTGTGAACTTTCTCTTCTAGAGGACACTACTGAAGATCAACAATAGTGCACCCTAGTGCGGAGTCAAAGAACTATTTTGTTGGAGAAATTTTTATTTCAAAAGTTTGTTTCTTGTTAAATTTCTTTCTGTTATGGTTTAAGTTGGCTGTTTACCCCTCTTTTTCCCCTTGTTTTAGATTTATCCAATCCCGAATTTCTTTTAGTAATTTCTGACCAATCTGGTGTATTTTCCCCCAACTTGTATCTGTTGCGGGGTCCTATCCAATAAAAACATTGTGGGCGGGTGTTTTCTTTCCCTTAACGCCTAGAAACTTCCGCGAGAGTATTTAAACTGCTGATTTTTGGGTCTCTGGGCCACTTCTGTTCCATCTTTCAGTGTGTTAAGTACCTAGCAGGAGGCGGGAGGCGCCTCTTTCTTCGGCAGCGGTCAACAATAAGGTAATGGCCGATTAATAAATTCTTTCTTTTCTTGCTCAGCAGTTTAACTCTCGGGGCGGGTGCGAAGCGTTCCACCATGTAACCTTTTCCTAAAATGTAACTAGTCTTTTCTTCTATTCTCTTGAAAAGCTACATACTGGGATAGAGAGTGCTAACCCTCTCGAGCTCCCACTCATAATGTTTTGAGGTGTTATTGTTTCTCAACCTATTCTTCCGTAATGTAATGTAAATTGCTATTAAGTCACCTCTGTAGTATGGGATTAGCCCTTGTAATAACGGCCTAGTGCCAAGGTAGGTTTTAAAATCAAAGTGTATTAGGAGTGCAAGTTCGCCTCCTCTCAAATTGTTTTAGAGGTCATTTAATTAACCTGCTTTTCATTTAATAGACCTCAGTAGATTGGGTATTTTACCCCTGGGTTTGTGTCCGTTGTGGACAACTTGAAGGTGGAGTTTGGTGTGGCCTGGGAGAGGCTTAAATTAAAGAGCGGGTGGCTCTTTTGGAAACGGAGTGTTGTGTGCCTCGAGGGGGCTTAACTGTGTAATTTGGAGCAAGTGCTCCAGGGTTTGATTGGGGTCTTCTGCCCCCTTGTTAAAATTTGTATATCGGAAAGTTGGGCTAGTTGCTCAAGAATTGTGAACTCTGGGCTCGAAGCCCAAACTCAGTAACCCCTGTAATTGTACATTTCAAATTGTGTTTTGGCTACCTAGTACCTGTTCTTTGTTATTACTTAATATTGAAAAGAAAATATAACCTCGTTAAATTTTACATTAACTTTGATTCCGTAGTTTGAAAACCCATTCACGCCCGCACCTTCTTACACCTCTACCTACCGCTAAAACACGGTAACAATAATAATAATAATAATAATAATAATAATAATAATAATAATAATAATAATAAATAGCGCGCAAACCTAACCAAAAATGTTCCCATCTCCATGTTTAAATTATGGAACAAGGTTTTTCTTTCTTTTTGAGTATTTCATTAGGTTTTCTCCTATCTCACTGAAAAACGGACGGAAGAACTCACTGTTTGGAAGGACGTCAAAAGCCCAAGTAAAATCAATCAACATGCAGCAAGAGTTATCAAAAAATGATTGAATAAGCAGGCGTATGTAGACCTTCGTTACCGAATTTTGCTGAGGTTCCGTTCACAAGCGTTTCGATATCTGATCGCTAGAGAAACCAATACTAGCAATGTCATGTTATCAATTCTATAATTTAATTTAAAATTAAATATGAATTGTTAATCTCTGTGGAAAGGAAAAAGAAATATTATCACGTTGTTTGTCTTTGAAAGTTTATTAAACACTCAAGTAAGTCCTTTGTTATTAAATTTGTTCCAGTTTTCTCACAACGTTTGGTGGATCTAACAATATAGGTTGATAGAGTATTCGTGCGCCTACAGTATATACTGTAGACAAGGATATTTGCGAGTTCATTTTATTTTGCACTGAGAGTACTGCATAGTCGTGTTTGCTCTTCAAACACTCGACTGTGCTTCGGCTTATCTAATGTTTATTTTTTTTAGGTGGAGATTAGCGTTGAAGTGAGCAACCCTCGTTCGCTTGGACTTGCGCCAAAAAGAGAAACATCAAGTAAAAAGCAAAGACGCAGTCCAGATTTCTAGCGATGTATGTAGAAACGATCAACTGTGTTTTATTCTGACATGTTTATAAAAAAATGTGGTCATGTGACTCCCTTACATCAAATCTTACCTTAGAAGTTATGATGATAACGATAATAATTATTTCGAACCTTGTGATATTAAGACAGGGGTTAGACAAGAAGGTGGTTTATTTTCATTACAGTTCAATCTTGTGCTAGAGAAAGTAGCCCGAGTCTCCAAAAAGGAAACAAAAGGGATTAATATCGGTAAGCTAGTTACGGATAAAATTCACATCAAATGTTTGTCCTTCGCAGATGATCTGGTAATTCTATCCAACAATACGCAAGAAGCAATTCAGTCCCTGGAAATACTTCACGTAATTGCATTTAAAACTGAACTCCAAATCTTATATGAGGAAACCCAATACATAGAAGGAACTCCTTTTAGACAAACCACCTCTGATAATTCAGTTTGGTAAACTCTTTCGGGTAAATACAGTATCAGTTACGTAGGTTAAACCATCCAATCATCCGAATTCAATCGACAAGCAAAGAGAGAGAATTTCTATATTACAAAAAGCTTATAGAATCATATAGAATAGGTACAACAAAAAATTTAATATCTCGGAACCCGAAATTAAAACACTATAACACTGTAATTAATCCTGAATCATTCTATGCATCAGAAACCTTGATCATTGGAGTCAGGCCCGGAATTTCATGCATTAATAGGTTAGAATGCCAACTTACTGAAGCGAGAAGCAAGTATAGTCTACCTTCACAACGATTATGCTACGGGGTTTGCATGAACATTAGGGGTATGGCCCATCAGAACCCCTATAATTTATGTTACTCTTTCTACACTAAGGAAGAGCGGGTGGCCGACACTTTCTACTAACCAAATTCGTTTGCAGTCTAACCTATTACCGCACGAAAATCCGGGCTTTATATATCAGCATTCTGAGAACATATCATACACAAATGGAAAAAGTCGAATGAAATTTTATGGTGACATTCATAGCATGGACAACATAAGTCTGAAATGATATTGAATTATGCCTCGTGACTAAATGTCAAGAATAATTGGATGATCGAAATTGAAAAAGAATTTCAAGAAGTCAGCATAACAAGTGAAATTATATGGGACAAGCGTAGCTTTAGAACGATGGCGAGTACATATTATTTCGCTGAAAAACCCAAGATGAGAACCACCACTGCGTAGACGGAAGAACGGAAGAAAAACACAGCGAGAGGATGAAGAAAATCTGGCCAGAGAATAAAGCAAATTCAACTGCTAAACAATTTAAATCATGGTCCTTACTTTGGAAAATGATGTAGGAAGTAAATAGCACCATGCGCAAGCAGTTTATTTGATGCCATTTAGGTTGCCTGCGTGTCAGTTTTGATCCCTTTTACTCTACTCTGTTGGTTGATTTTATGGCTTAGTTTAATTAATTGCGCCACATTCTACAGCCGTCTGTGGGTGGAGATTTAATTTTATGGGCTGGAAGTGGGAAGGAAGCGGCCATGGAATTGAGAAAGGTCTTCCGAGAGCAGATCTAGCAACCGCAACTGGTCTTACCGCAATGCACCGAGTGAACCATTTCAGTACAGTTCTTGCCTTTTTTTTTAATGCATACTAGCGGTCACATGTTCTTACACTCTTCATGTTACTGTACTTCCTCATTATACACTGTGAACGCATTTTAAACGTGTGTTATGATACAGGAGAAGTGCCATCCGATTTTCGGAAGAATGTTGTTATAACTGTTGCTGACAAGTGTGAAAACTACCGCATAATTAGTTTAATATTTCACGCCTGTAAAAATAAAGAGAATAGAAACTTATGAAATTTGGTGTTACAGAAGAATGCTGATGGGTGGATAGAACCACGAATGAAGAGATACTGAATCGAATTGGTGAGGGGAGATCGATTAGGCTAAATTTGACAAGAACAAGAGATAGAATGATAGGACACATCTTAAACAAGCCAGAACTTGTACAGATGTTTTTCGAGGGAAGGTTTTTTTTTATAGTTGCTTTACGTCGCACTGACACAGATAGATCTTATGACGACGATGGAACAGGAAGGGGCTAGGAGTGGGAAGGAAGCGACTGTGGCCTTAATTAAGGTACAGCCCCACCATTTGCCTGGTGTGAAAATGGGAAACCACGGAAAACCATCTTCAGGGCTGCCGACAGTGGGGTTCGAATCCACTGTCTCCCGAATACTGGACACTGGCCGTACTTAAGCGACTGCAGCTATCGAGCTCGGTCGAGGGAAGTGTAGGCACAAAGAACGGTAGGGGTTGAGCAAGGTACGAATATGGCAAACAGAATAGAGCAGATGTAGGATGTAGATAGTTATGTAGAAATGAAAAGGCGAGCAGAGGATAGGGTGTTATGGACAGCTGTATCAAACCAATCTATGGACTGATGACTGAAATAATAACAACAACAACAACAAATTCACCGAAATATAAACTTTCATCAATTTTGAAACTTAATAACTAATCAAAGTAAATGGTAAACTTGTCGCTGAATTTGCTAATTCTTGACAAGTTCACCTATAAATAATATGTAGCTATGCCGATTTCAAATCCAATGGAGATTCATCGAGGGACTGCTTTTAAAACAATAAAATAGTGACTAATTTTCCTTTGGAAAAATCGAATTATCATAAATATGTCTTTCCATAAACGAAACTCTAATTTGCATCAAATGAATCGTTTCCAGGAGACATCTGTGTGGAATTCGGACTCGACAAGTGTGGGACTCAGAGCATTGAAAAGGGGGAACTGACACAGGACTCATGAAACTACCACGAATGAAATAATCAGTTCTCTGGAGTATGATATGAGGGATCTTTGTTAACAGAGCCTTCTACATGATGTCTCTCAGTCATGGCCATACATCAATACTTCACATACTGGGCGAGTTGGCCGTGCGGTTAGGGACGCGCAGCTGTGAGCTTTCATCCGAGAGAGAGTAGGTTCGAACCCCACTGTCGGCAGCCCTGGAGATGGCTTTCCGTGGTTTCCCATTTTCACACCAGGCAAATGCTGGGGCTGTACCTTAAATAGGGCCACGGCTGCTTCCTTCCAACTCTTAGGCCTTTCCTATGCCATCGTCGCCACAAGACCTATCTGTGTCGGTGCGGCGTAAAACAACTTGTAAAAAACCTTCACGTCACATCCTACAGGCTTACATCAACCACCTGTACTCTCAAGCCTCTTTTATAATATCGATGGCTTACGTCTAAAACCTCGTATATCCCAGCTCTCCTCCTATCCATTATAACCCTTAAGACGGGTCACGCCAACCAGCCACATGTGGATATGCAGCCCATCAGAACAACTTCCGTTGGGCTCATTTTCCTCTGCCTACGTGTAAAGGAAAATGAACCTTAAATACGTTATACTGTATGAGTGCTTAAATTCGCTTGCAAACAACATCCCTACAATACAGTATGGTAAAGTCTATTTTCCTCTACACATCAGCACAGGGATATGAACACAAGAAAAATTATTCTGATTAACTGCATATAAATATGTGGCTGGGAGCCGTGATCGCTCTTAAGCAATATAATGAGTAGGAAGATCATTGGGACAAACGAGGTTTCAGAAGTAAGCTATCGATATATCTCTTAATCATTGCCATCGATCAGTAGCCTACTTCACATCACAGCCTGCACGGTTGCTAGGTAACGTCGCGTCACATATTCTGTATCGCTAATTTCGTGACGCAAATTTTCAGATAACCCTCAGCCAAAAGAGTAAAATTTGATGCCTTTTATTTTGAGGCTCAATGGTCTGATTTTAATTCCGCATAAACTGGTTTAACATTTCGAACTTTTCTCTCAAGCGACACCTCATTCAGTTCGAACCTTAAAACTGAGAAATGTATAGGCTGAAGAAGATTGTCAAAAAATGTTTCACGTGAGGCTCATCCTCGGAGAGCGGCAGCTGGGGTACAGTGATTGAGATTCCCGACCTATTTGGACCCTATCTCACTTTAACTTGTGGCTCGTGGAGCGTTGACGTTTGGTAGTTTTTTAGTATTTGGGGGTTTCTCGATGAGATTGGTATGATTTGGGGGTTTAATGCCATTATTGGAGCCTCCGTGGCTCAGGTAGAAGCGCAACGGCCTCTCACCGCTGGGTTCAGTGGTTCAAATCCCGGGCACTCCATGTGACATTTGTGCTGGAGAAAGCGGAGGCAGGATAGGATTTCCGGTTTTCCCTGTCATCTTTCATTCCAGCAACACTCTCCACTATCATTTCATCTGTCATTCATTAATCATCGCCCCAGAGGAGTGCGAAAGGCATCGTCAGCCGGCACAATTCCTATCCTCGTCCCTAGATGGGGGCTTCAATCATAACATTCCTGACCGGGTCCAATGACTGGAAACAGGCTGTGTATTTCCAATGCCGTTATTGACAAGATTCGGGACTGGTATTGGGTTCGGTGAATCTGAGGTACGTCCTTGGGTTCGGAAGGTGCGGTACTTGCTGCAAAGTGTCGGGGGGGGGGGAAGGGGTCTGGGAGCTTGCAGTATTTAGGGAATTGGAGGGTTAATCTTGGCTTTTGGACGTAATTTATCTAACATAAGTCACACGGTGGCTCCAGAACCCCTCATACTAGTGTACGGGACGTTTAATTCTTCATCAAAGAAACGTTGCGAAACCCATTGTCATCCATCCAACAGAAATCAGAGTATTAATATTTTTTTAAAGGTCCCAATATGTTTGCTGTGAAGAATATCCCTGCATTATTGTTAGGTTCACCTTACATTACGTCTCCTTGTCCTTGCCACACTACTCCTATCTCGGAGAGATGAGTCGGGGCAGGATTAAAAAGCGCGGGGAGGGCAGAAGCAAGGGGGATGATCGGGAATCAATTAGCCAATCTGCTCGCCATACCAGGCAATTTGTCACTCCACGCTCACCAGCAGGGGAAGCTAGGCTCGTAAAAAATAATATAAAAAAGAGATGCAAGAGAAAGAGAGATGATGAGCGAGCAGCTAATGGGTGAGAAGTGCATATTGGTTATTAGTGTCCAACACTACTTACCTACTAATTGCTTAATTAAAACAAGATAAAGTGGAAGAAGGTACTATCAAAAAAATTCAAACGTAATACTGTCAACAATCAGGATCAAATATCGAGAAGGGAGGATTATCAGTAAACTGTAATGAACATCCAAATAGACCGTAGTTTAATAATGGTTTACTTTCAACTACGCGCATTTCTTGTATTCCTAGCACAATGAATAGCGTCGATTGTTCGCGTCATGATGAAGAGGAGACAATTTTATATTGTAATGATCTTATTGCTTTACGTCCCACTACCTAATTTTGTTCGTGATGACATTTCTTGTGAACTCAGGATGCAGGAGTTATGCAAACGCAAAACGTACTGTACACGATCAACCCAGGTGGAGAAGACTCATCGCAGGAGCAAACCAGTCATTAGACTGAATTACTCAAAGAAGAAGAAGAAGAGCTACTACTGACGGTTTTTGGAGACGCCGAGGTCGCGGAATTTTGACCCGCAGGAGTTCTTTTACCGCCGGACTGAGCCAAGATCGAACCTACCAGCACCTCAACCGTCCCGTAATTTAGATTGTGTACCTCTGGCTACTAGGTGTCTTCCTCGGAGGCCTGGGATCGATTCTCCGTGCTGCAGATGTAAGAATGGGAAGAGAGCTGGTATTTGCTTAAAATGGTGCATGGAGCTGACCTCGAAACGAGGATATGGTTTATATTACTTTGTCGTTCACCTCAGTTGAGGGGATGATCGGACAACATCCAGAGCCGTGACATGCAAGAAGCTGCAGTGGAGGAGACTTAATGACTCGGCGTCGAGCCACCTGCCTTACGAGGCTAAACACCCTCGTTGAAGGGCGCGGCGACTCAATAAGGCAGGGGAGAGGTGCGTGACGTGAGCTTTGTGTAGCTACTGGAGGAGCGGGGGGAAAGGGGGTGTAACACTACTTGCTTCGGTAAACATGTTCCAGCGAGCACGACACACTGCAACCATCTCACGGATACTGAATTACCAACGTTGTGCCTCCTTCTGTTGATCACTAGAAGAGTATCGCCTTCTGGATCCCAATTCAGGGGTTCAGACCCGACAGAGGTTCTCCTTGTTCTCACGCCTTCGCCTCGCCACAGATTCCCGACCTTCAGTTGTAATTATTGCCATTTTCATTTTTTTAAATCAGCATTTATGTCCAGAAAAGGAAATCAAAAGTTTCTGGGCGCTTTTTCATACGCGATAGCTTTATAACAAACACGAATAAAGGAAAAGTTCTGGTAAGAGAGGATAAGGGAATCTACGTAATAAGGTGTACAGCGGGGTTGCCAGGAATGGACAAGAATGAAGAAGACAGCAGAAAAAATCGTTGAATGGGGTTGTCTCGTGGTCATGCCGGAAGTTTTGACGCAAAATACCTACCAAAGCAAAGTCATCTCCGTAGAGGCCATGAAGGCCCTTGGAGGGGGAAGGTAAAGGCGTCCACTACACGTAACGTAGGCACGATGTGAGATTTGAGCTGGATAAAGCGGAGGCGGGAGAGGTTTTTTTCCGGGTACTGCGGTTTTCCATGCCATCATTCATTCCAGGAACGCTTTACGAAACCGTCAAAACCCTGCGGCCGCTGCAATAGTGACCGTCTACCACCATTTTTTCTTCGTGGGTCACGTAGCTATCAGCTTCCATTCGGGAGATAGTGGGTTTGAATCCACTGTTGGCAGCCCTGAAGATGGTTTTCAGTAGCTTTCCATTTTCACACCAATTTCTCTTGGTTCAAGAGAGAATTTCACTGGCATTTCAACGGTGAAATAATGTAATTCCTCTAATTAATTCTACTGTAATTCAGCCAGACGTGCTCTTGCAACAAACGTACCACTTTCCACGATACACAAACTCGAGTAACTGACCGCCTCGTGATTATGCAGTGAGTCAGCATGAGGTTATGAATACACCGCTCGGAGCGTGCATGTGCTTGTCGACTGCCGGCCATGCTAAGACTGGGACACAAACTGTATTAGTAACAATACACATATTAAGTACCAAAAACTAATTAGTGATGATATGACAGAGCTACAGTCCGTTAAAAGTGACAATATGCATTCACATTAAATAGCTTTACTGCCTCTACATTAACTTCAAAAGCTTTACCAAAGAGAATTGTTCCGTCAGTAGGCCTACTGAAGATATCTTCACCGAACTCTTTCACATAATTTTCTAATTTTTCATCGTCACTTTACTTCATCTTAGGTGTGATAGGATTCACTCTAGTAGTAGAATTGTGACCAATCTCTTGAAATTCGTTGAAGGTGAAGGGTGAAGAGAGTTGTAACTGTACCCGTCAAGGATGATCTGGGTGAGAGAAAAAAAACTGAATTTCCCTGTTTGTTAATTACGTCCCAACTAAGTATATCTACTGAAGTGATATCCTCCTCAATGCAACCTCCGCTCAACAGCACATTTTTTGGAATCAGTTCTTCTAAATCTGTAACCTTTCTATTCCTGCAAAATAAAAACGTCTGCAACTGTAGTATTTGAAAATCCTGTGTTCGAAACTCTATGTAGATAACATGTACTTTGTTAAAAACGACGCCTCAATTTAAGTAATTTTAAAGTATAACCAAATATGACCTCATATTATTACAATGAGCAATATGTGACCGAAACAATTAAAATGGCCGAAATACGCATTTACAAGCAACATAAAATCGCTTTAAATGGGGTCAGGGACGCATCATTCACCCTTATTTTTCACATTTATAGTAAAATAAGCTCAGGAAAGAAATATGAATTTTCCTTAACATCCCAACCTTAATTATAACATAGCGGCTCTTCTAGGCGCAACAACAATATAGATAGACTACCCGGTGACACATTTACTCAACAATAAAAATTAAATCTCGACAGTATATCGCCCAAGAGAGCGAGAAGTGATTACACTGGCACCTATAGAACAGGCTAGCTAACAAGAGATGTTGTGATAGTGGTGGCAATTATTGTTTTAAGACCGAACAATTGGCTGTGAGGTTTGGGTCACGTAGCTATCAGCTTCCATTCGGGAGGTAGTGGGTTCGAATCCACTGTCGCAGCCCTGAAGATGGTCTTCAGTGGCTTTCCATGTTCACGACAAGCAAATGCTGGGGATGTACCCTAGTTAAAGCCACGGTCGTTTCTCTTCTACTCCTAGCCCTGTTCTATCCCATCGTCGCCATAAGACCTACCTGTGTCTGTACGAAGTAAAGCAGATTGTTAAAGAACATTTTGAGAGGAAGTACACTTCGGTGTAGTTCTATCAACTTCGTTATTAACGACCAGTGACTCAAACGTTAAGCAGGTCCACCCCCCGACAGTAACCTGGTTTATGACAATCTACAGTTGCTTCTGATGTGACCAATAGCATCATGCTTCCTTCGTCAGTGACAATCCACGTGTAGTACTTCAAAAGCGTGCCGGTCCTGAGGCCGGCTTGCTTGTCAAGTCTAGTGTTACACAGCTGCATGCAGTTCTGTCCAGACTCGCTGCTCGCTCACAGAGGTTAAGTAGTTAAAACAGAGAATTGAAAACGCTGTGTCTCGAGTTGGGGAAATCCTGGCACTCCGCGGTCAAGGAATGTAAACACAGCTGGCCAGTTAGGCTTTAAAAGCGTGCCGGTCGTTAACGAGGAAATTGCGGGAACTATAACCGTCCTCTATTAATACTTATGAGAAGGAAAATGGAAGAGTTCAACATTTTGAAAAATGTATGTGTAAGCATAAGGAAGAAAAGGGCCACGAAAAGGCGTGAAAATGAAAGACTCCCTTGGCCTCGCAAACCTAATGACATCAGGGCCGGAAGAAATTAAGAGTTGACCAAGGGAGGTCGGAAAGGAATGTTGAAGCCTGACACAAGTAAGCGGAAGCAATGAGAGACTCAGCTAAGGTGACCATGGTGGCAACTCACGCACCCTCTAAGTCCCCTTTTAAGACAGGCAGAGGATACCGTGGAGGGGTTTTATCCCCCCCCCCACTGTTGGGAGAGGGTGGCTGTTAGATGAGGTGTGGTCTAGTCTTTTCTGCTGCCACTAATCTCCAATGGATGGCATTACTGCTGCAATTAAATATCCTAACCCGTCAATTGCGGGTATACAGTTACTAGCTGCCGCTATACTGACGTAGTTCCGTCATTGAGGAAGTGACAAGCAACTTATCGGGAATGTTATCATTTATAAAAGCGCATCATTTTATTGTCAAAATATAGATAACCTTCGTTGTATTAACTATGGCAATCCTTTGGATTGTGCTTGGACCTGGGGACTTAAAACATACTTATTCAGTCGATAAATTTCAGGATGTAAAGAAGGCATTTAAGTGTCTGGTAAGACTCCAACTAGGGTATGGTTCCAGTATATGGGCCCCTTGATTACTTGATTCGAAAACTGAAAAAATCCAAAGAAAAGCAGCTAGATTTGTTCTGGGAAATTTCTGACAAAATAGTAATATTACGAAAATGTTGCAAAGTTTGGACTGAGAAGAGTTGGGAGAAAGGAGGCGAGCTGCTTGACGAAGTGGTATGTTCAGAGCTGTCAGCGGAAAGACGGTGTAGAATGAGAGCTTGAGTGGAGCTTATAAATGTAGGAAGGATCATAACATGAAAATAAATTTGGAATTTAAGAGGAAAAGTTAGGGGAAATATTCATTTATGGGAAAGGGATTTAGAGACTGAAATAATTTACCAAGAAATCTGTTCAATTAATTTCCAAAATCTTTTCAATTATTATTTAATAAAATACTAGGTAAACAACATATATGGAATCTACCACCTGGGCGATTGCCATAAAGTCAGATCAGTGGTAACAGATACAGTAGATAGATAGATAGATAGATAGATAGATAGAGTGTAATACTAGTCTTAGCTGCCTATACTGACTATTTCACACTCAATCAACAATATCTACCAGCAATTCCTGATATACACGAAGAGGTAACACGCATCCACATGGTGCACGGGACAGTTTTTTTTTTTTTTTGTTTTTATCCCGTGAATCTCCCTCTGACGTTTGTTAGGAAATGCTTAGATACACCGAGTATAAATAATCCCGGTTGCTTCAGACTGTGGAAGGCTGGCAACAAGGGTGCTATGTGCTATCAAGTAAAGATCCTCGCACGCAATGTCGGCAAACAGTTGAAACACTTGCTGCTCTGTGCTGGCTGTCAGACACAAGGTCCACAGGGACACCCTCACGCAAAGGCTCGTCTCACGAGATCTCAGCAAACCGTTCACTTTCCAGAACATGCACTTCGGTGTTGAGTTGGCTCTCTGAAAACACCTCCGTTACACGCTTATATCTCTATTGAATATTGGATTGTAAAACTTCAGATCACTTGTCAGCCAAATACTGGATCTGTTTATAAAGTAATCAATCAGTTAAAGGATTGTGATAGACTACAAAGAAGACCTAGACAATCTTATGAAAAGGACAGTAGAAAATTGTGATGCTACATGGAATGAAGGGTCATCTTATTAGTTTCACCAAGAAGAAACGTCCTACTGCGTCCATAGGGGATCACTATAGGTACCAAGGTGTTAATATAAGGAATGATCTTCATTGGGGTAATCATATAAACAAGGTTGTTAAGAAGGGTTCCATGTCTATTCACATGGTTTTCAGGGTATTTGATGGTTCTAGTAGGGAGGTAAAGGGGAGGGCATACAAGTCTCTGATAAGACCCCAACTCCCAAGCCAGGATTACTTGATTCGAGAACTGGAAAATATCCAAAGGAAAGCAGAGCAATTCATTCCTGGTGATTTCGGACAAGGGAGTAGTGTTACGAAAATGTTGCAACTTTGAAGACTTGGAAAAAAGGAGACGAACTGCTGGACTAAGCGGTATATTCGGAGCCGTCAGTGGAGAGATGGCGTGGAATGACATTAGTAGACGAATAAACTTGAGTGAATAATAAGAAGGAATGTTCATAATTCAAAATTACATACTGGGGAGAATATTTATAGGACGAGTAATAAGAGTTTGGAATAATTTATTTAGGGAAATACTCGCCGCCTGTGTCGTGTAGTGGTTATCGAGATAGCCTGCCACCCTCGGAGGCTCGGGTTCGATTCCCGGCTCTGCAGGAAATTTTAAAATTGGTACGAGGGCTGGAACGGAGTTCACTCAATCTGTTTACTCAGAGTAAACAGATTAAGACAGAAATATTCGACAAATTTCCAAATTCTTTGAAAACATTTAAAAATAGGAAAGGTGAAAATTGATAAGGAATCTGCCACCTGGGCGACAGCCCTAAATGCAGATAATTGATAACTGAGGATTTGTGTCATAAAAACCCGTTTAGTTTCTCAAAAAATACTGAAGCGGATTCGAACCTCGGCCGTTTAGGTAAAAATCCAAAGGTTAAGCCACCGAACTCATCACGACCCTTAACATATGTGACCATATGTTACCATATGTGTTACACACATTCTTATTTGACACCTTTCAGGCTGCCCGCATGACGATTTCCATGTTCCAATTTACCCTAACAGATTGAAGAAAAATTAGAGTTCTACCGGGCGATGAGTTTTAATTAACACTGTCGGTTAAACGACAAATGCGTCACTAGAGTTCCTTTATATTCCGACACTGTACGACACGTTGCGCGAAATGCACCTTCCTCCGGCCGTCAATGTATCAATCATTATTGATCTGCATTTAGGGCTGTCGTTCAGGTGGCAGATTCCCTATCAGTTGGTTACCTAGATTTTCCTTAAAGTTTTCAAAGAACATGGAAATATGTCGAACACTTCCCATGATAAATTATTCCAAACCATTACCTTTTCGTGATGTGCTAGTATACAAGGAACCGGGCGAGTTGGCCGTGCGCGTAGAGGCGCGCGGCTGTGAGCTTGCATCCGGGAGATAGTAGGTTCGAATCCCACTATCGGCAGCCCTGAAAATGTTTTTCCGTGGTTTCCCATTTTCACACCAGGCAAATGCTGGGGCTGTACCTTAATTAAGGCCACGGCCGCTTCCTTCCAACTCCTAAGCCTTTCCTATCCCATCGTCGCCATAAGACCTATCTGTGTCGGTGCGACGTAAAGCCCCTAGCAAAAAAAAAAAGAAGTATACAAGAAGAATGATGGTACACTGTACAATGCAATGTACAAGAAACCTACACATTCTGAAGGATACCTTCACAAGTCCTCACATCACCACCCCTGTCAAAAAGGAACTCTCCTTCGAACATTATTTACTAGGGTGAATAACGTTGCAGACGCTGATAACCGCTCAAGGGTATTAAGAGAACTGACAAGATCCATGAAGGAAAACGGCTATACGTCAGGAGACATAGCGCGAGCTGGAGCCTAACAGGGATAGTACCAACCAGGACTACAGAAAAAAGAAGAAAGTATTCCTTCCTTACGTGGCAGGGATAACTGACAGAATAGGGCGCATTCTTAGGAAGTACAATATAATTCCAGTTTACACCACAGACCAGAAGCTAAAATCCTTGTTTCGACCATTTAAAAAAAACCACATTTTGAAACACCGGGCGTGTATGAAGTTCCATGTGGTTGTGGTTGCTCATATATATGTGGCTTGGTTCTAAAAGGGCCAACGTCAAAAAAACTGTTTTTGAGCTACGAGCTTTTGAAGTTTTCCTTATAGTTTTCCAATTATTTTTTTCGACAACTAATTTTAAATAAGTTTACACTTTCTTTGTGGAATTCACCTTATTAAACGCTAATTTTTTCTATCGTATTCTTTAAAAATTCCCAGGTCACTAATCTTTATTGGTAATCTAATTATTGGCAAGGGCTTATTTAATTAAAAGTTAACTGTTCGTTTAGTACTTAACGGAGACATTGGCTCTTTTAACATGTTGCAAGCCAGGATAAAACGCGTTTGTATCAGTTAATATCTCAATTTCGATTAAAAAAATGACATTGGCCCTTTTAGAACCAAACCATAGATATTGGCATGACGAAAAGGCTTGTTAGTACCAGGGTGAAAGAACACATCAGGTCGGTAAAGAATGTCACTCTTTCATCCTCCACGGAGAATGCCATAAGCCAGTCTGCCATAGCAGAACATTTCTACAGTACAGACCATGAAACCCTCTTTGATCAGGCGAAGGTCATCGCGCCTGTAAAAGACTTCTATGTTCGACTTGTAAGGGAACCCATAGAGATAGAGCGCACCCAAATAACATCAACAGGGAAGATGGCTTCAAGTTATCAAATACATGGAGACCTGTACTGCAGAAATGCAAGCATAACACCACCATGGAACAGCAGGACGCGCTTACGAAACCGTCGACAGAAGGCAGTGAATCACAGTACGACGATCCTCGAGTCCAATTAGTGGGGTAGGCCGTGGATATTACGGTCATGACTTCCCCGTTCCTTCGAATTTCTTTGCTCACTGTCGGATTCAGAACTTAACATGCCCTGACGAAGGCCAATGCAATTTGGCTGAAAGCACGGCTTCATTAAGTAAATATAGTGACTTTAATCCAGTATTCATTTATTTCGTTACGTTATTACTCGAAGGTCTTTGTTGTTTCGTTACTTGTCGCAGTGATCCACTCCGAATTAGTACGAATGTCTGATGCGACATGTTGTTAATGAGGAATAAATAAATAAATAAATAAATAAATAAACCAAACTATATAAGTACACTTTTTGTATTTCTAACATCTGATTTACGTCACACCGACACAGATAAGCATTATGGTGACGATGGGAAGGAAGCGGCCGTGACGTCCAACTAAGGTACAAACCTCAGTATTCTCCTGGTGTGAAAATGGTAAACAAAGAATAACCATCTTCAAGGCTGTTGACAGTGGGGTTTTAACCCACTATCTTCAGAATGCAAGCTCATAGTTGCGGCGCTCCCTAACCTCACAGCCAACTCACTCGTTGTGCAAAAAATTGAAGTTATACACTTCGAGTAATACGTCTCTAGAGAAATTATATCTGGCATGTACTCATCTATGATGAATACCTGACACAAGTACATACGAACCTGTCCAGACAGTTCCAGGAAACGGTTATGCATAATTTGACGTTCTACTCACGTTGTAGAGAGTACATTCCAGAAACAAATGACTTGTAAACGCCCCTCCGACAACGGTACACGAAGAATATCTTCCTTATGTGAGTACTGGGATATTTAAGAACTTTCCTTTACTCAATCATTTCCACGTACGAGCAACAAAAAGGAACCTGTATCGTCTTTCAGTGTAGCAGGCTATGACGAGCTACCTAATAAACTTAACTTCATGTCAATAAATTTTGATTGCACAAAATTAAAAGACGTTTACTGTACTATACTGTAAAAGCTGCCTTTAGCTGAACTTTATGAACCGGGAAACTATCCATATTGGAATATTTACCCGGTTCCGTGATTGTGGTTTAATATTCTGTATTTAGCGGAACCTGTCTGACGCGGAACGGAGAGAAATTTTGCTATTGTAATGGATAGAGCCTTAATTTTCTTCCAAGCCCTTTTCAGTATATGTCCATTCCGAATAGATCTAAGGTTTTCGAGATATGAAGATAGCATTCACGAAGGAAATTAACTCGGGTGGTCAGGTTGTGAGATGGCAACTCTATCTGTATACCATGACAGGGATATTCCGTGTAGTTTGGACATCCCTTACTGTAGTAATGCGCAAAGACCGAAACTTGAGACATGAAACTTAGGAGCCTCCTTCATTCCTATCAGCCGTCAAAGATATTCAGTCGTTTTCGCTAGCGAAAACAAACGCGGAATTGTTCGACACTATTTGCCGTGCCTACACCTTTGTTGAGAACCTTGCTACCTAGGATGGTTGTGTCCAGCGTATAATTCTGGATTACTGGAAGAAGTGAGAATACTCTACAATATCACGAGTACGATTGGTGTTCTTTCTATACACAATAAACATAATGAATAAACTAATTAATATAAATAAATATGTAATCATAAAGTGTATTGCACCGAAGATGCCTAAGCGCTGGTCCACGTTGGATTGTGGTGTGAGAAAGCATGCGTATGTTAGTAATGTAAAGTGCCGTCATCCGCTGCTACCTCTTCTTCTCTTTCTGGTGTGTGATCCATGTTTTCTTGATCAGTAAATATACTTGTGAAGTATGCATGATGATACATGGGAATGTACGGAAAAAGTGAGCGAAGGTTTTCAAGTTGTTCTGGTGAAATAACTGCAGGTTTAGTGTACTTATTCTGTAGGCTGACTGTAAAATGTTTGAAATGATGATCGCAGCCCTTCACACGTCCTTTTTGCAGATTCACTTGAAAAGGTTCTTCGCTGTAAGTAGGTTTAATACCAAAGCCCATTTTGTAGTTCGTGGAGAAAACAAAAATTTTCCTCTGAAAATTTGGCGCCCGGAATTTGTCGCTTCATTATGTGCTGATGCAAAATGCCTACATCTTTAAACTGGTCTCTCGTTACCATAATGAGATCAAAAGGGTTCTTACTTCTGCAAATTCTTGTGTGTCGGCCACACTGAATCCGAGTAAACACTTCTCTTCTCCTAAGATACATTTCTATATTCTCAAAATCACGATCACAACGAATATAAGAATGGCTGGGAAGCATGAAGACGTGTTCAGTATTTGAGAAACGGTCTGCAGGGATGTACCTTGAACAGGTAAAAACCATGTTCATGTTTTTACTCTGCCCACTGCAATTATTGCTGAAAAATTGAAAATACGTAATGTCTTTAGTTCTGGTGGTATTTTACTTTCAGTATAGTGCATAAGGCAACTTGAAATTTCAGCAGAGCCTAGTTTTTCAGCACTCTCATCCCTAAGATACACTAAGGCTGTTCTTCCCTCTATATTGTAAAATTGGATTCCAGAATTTATTTTGGGAAGCGCCTGTTGTATGTCTATGGCAACAGCAGCAAATGGTGTACCCTTCTTATCAGCCATTTTTTAACAGGATTTGTGCCATTTTAGTTCTTCGTTCATGCAAACTCATTTCTTGTTTTAATTCTGTTATTTGTTCGAAATCGATGTCTTGTCTCATTGTCTCTAGCTGTCGCTTTGTTTTGTCACACTAGCTACAGGTGTCAGGCATAGGGGGAGTACATCCAAGATTCAATTCTGTGTTAAAGATTTGACGGTAAAATGACGCAGAAATTGGAAGATCTTCAAGATGGTTTTCAACAATAAAGTCACAATAATCCTCGTACATTTTGGATTTATTTAAATCAGAGGCTAAGTATTTCCTGTGTGGAATTTTAGCTCTGCTGTAACTCTTGGATAAGGCAGGGAAACTGTTAATGTATGCCTTTAGTTTTTCTCTATCTCAGCCAGGTATTCTTCTTGTCTTTTCCTGATGCCCACGATCTACATCAATGGTCATAGTTCCTGTAACATGGTCACGAACAGTATGCAGTCGCTTTTCACTCACACAATGCACTGTATGTTGTGAAAAGGAACTGCGCAAACGTTGTAACTCTTATTTGCATGAATCACTTTATAATCAACTGTGCGCAATCTACGAGACGGCCTGCCTTTTACACGCGATCTTTTTACATTTACATTTGTAACTAGTTTATTTAAATAACTATTTCGTAGTTTGTAATCCCCTATGTCAAAAATTGTTTGAAATATTTCATAAACTTCATCTTGACCCAGTTTCTCGAAACAACCACACCGACAAGCAGACGTTACTTCTTTGGCCTTTACAACATTGTTCTTTTTCACACTTACGTATCCTTTATCAGTATTTCTTCTTCTTCTTGGCTCCAGTATTCGGGAGATAGTGGGTTCTAACCCCACTGTCGGCTGCCCTGAAGATGGTTTTCCGTGGTTTCCCAGGCAAATGCTTAATTGAGGGCACGGACACTTCCTTCCCACTCCTAGCCCTTTCCTATCCCATCGTCGCCATTCTTGGCCACGTTCATTTTCCATTGCTGTTTCTGCACGCAGACATTTCTAGGAATTACTTATGTGATAAGACGTAGAATGACGGTCTGTGTCACTCATTGTGCTTACGCTAAATGCACTAAAAGTTTCTTGAATGGTATCATCAATACACAACACTACATGCACTCAATAAACCTTATTCCGAGAGCTACAAGGCACCAGATTGCATGTTACAACTGTCTTCACACGCAACAGACTGAACTCGACACATACCCGGCCCCGGTCTGTAGGCTGGCTCATACACCTTTGCTATTCTCGAGATTCAACTGCAGCCCGGCCGGTCACACTGTGATCAAATGGCGAGTTCGTTCTATCCAAGCCGTATTGACCATTCACACTTAGCAGGCATGAAATAGTACGCTTCATACTATATGTTGCAATAAAAACAAAAAAATCATACCTTGGTACATACGACTCTGCTATTCTAAGGGCCACAATTGCGGTCGTGCGTAAATGAATGAATGAGTCAATGAATTAATGAAATAATAACACTCTTATCACCCGGCACAGATAGCCACTAAGTTGGGAGAGAGCACTTATTGATGAATGAGTTATTGAGTGAGTGAATGTCTTGATGGAGTGAATTGAACATTCTATTATGAATGTTTTAAATACTTTCTGTCTAAATGAATGAGTGTATGTATGAATGACTGAGTGCCTGAATGAATGGACTGGATTCGAAGTCCTCTCCCCCAGTCATGGATATCCATCAACTGAGAAGAGAGTTTCATGAATTGATGAATGGATAATTCCATGATTGAATGTGTTCAAGATTTATGCTGTCTGAAGCCATCTCCTGTCAGTGTCAAATCAGTTTATTTATAACTGTTACTTTCTTTAGTCTGCCGAAACTAATTTTGAAAAAATATAATTGATGAAGTAAGCATATGGTAACGGAATTATACCTGCAAAAGGAATGCCGTCTGCTCCATTTCATTGAATATATATATGAAAATAGAATGACATGTATTATTCTTGAAAGAGTATCATCAGATTCTATCAAATCATACTCAAGTATATTTAGAAAAGTATATCTTAGAATCTGTGCTAAGAGTGGAGAACACAGAGGACTTCATTAAGTAGAAATTCCCACTCAGGATCGACCAGGACTCGTACCTCGGCGAAAATCCAGCAGCTAAGCCGCTGAGCTTATCATACTCCTCTCCCCTGGAGATTCTGGGGCATGATCTTGAGATAGGTATTTAAATAATTTCGTTTAACTACTTTAAATAATTTCAAATTCGAAGAATGTACAGTACATATTCGGTGAAATGGAGCAGATGTCATTCCTTATTCTTCTTCTTATTATTATTTTTCTTTCGACTTCCCCCTCCAACTTTCCCATACGCTGGTGGGGTTGACAGGGTGAACTGTGTCTACGTTTAGACTTGACCCATTTTAGGACCGGATGCCCTTCCTGACGCAAACCCTACTTGAAGGGATATATTCACTACAGTGTAGCCTACTTCTATTGTGGTTCGCACTGTACTGTTTAGTATATATAAACAAGTGTATATTGGCACAAACACAAACATCCATTCCCTGAGTCAGAGGAATTAACCACACTAGACCGGGAATCGAACCCAGGATCCTAATAACTGAAGACCACAGCGCAGTTCATTGAGCCTAGACGCAGTACAGAAGAGACCCCATTTTTCTGAAAAAAATTACTGACATTCACTGGGTTTTTAAAATTTGGAGGGAGGGGCGTGCTTAGGTCAGTGGCTTAGCTGCTGACTTCCCACCCGGAAGACTGAGGTTCAAATCCCGGTGGATTCTAGGTTGAGATTTTCATATCAAATATCACGTGGCGACATGAAAGGCATCTGCTCTTCAACCATGGTCCAAAATCAAAATGAGCTAAAGAGAGTTTTACTGGGTTTAAAACAAATCTGAATGTTATTCCATGAATATTAATATAATTATGTTAAAAATCCAAACTTTATCATGTTCAGATGAAGATTGATAAAAATCTGATTAATAAGTTTAACCTAGCGAAGTTAATACTGAATGTTTGCGTTATTATTCTTTTTTACCCGCTGGAGAGTCGAACAGAGCGCACAATTCTGTACTGGAAGAGGACCCTTTGCTCTATATCGGAATGGAGGGGAGCGCGTGGTGTCGTAGCCTGCTCAGTTTCCACGCTCCAGCTAATTTTCCAGTTCGCTGCGGCCTATGGGGTGCCTTGTAGGTCTTGATCTTGCCAGCGAGAGGTTTCCACTGAAAGGTGATGCCTCCGACGTAACCTAGCTCGCCGTCTCCAGGACTACTGTAGGTACTGCCACAAGGGGTTCAACTTATAGCAGTCAAACGGAACGACCAATAATAATAATAATAATAATAATAATAATAATAATAATAATAATAATAATAATAATAATAATAATAATAATAATAAAAGAGTTTACTAAAAAGAGTTTTACCGAGCTCGATAGCTGCAGTCGCTTAAGTGCGGCCAGTATCCAGTATTCGGGAGATAGGTGGTTGGAAACCCACTGTTGGCAGCCCTGAAGATGGTTTTCCGTGGTTTCCCATTTTCACACCAGGCAAATACTGAGGCTGTACCTTAATTAAGGCCACGGTCGCTTCCTTCCCAGGTCCCATCGTCGCCATAAGACCTATCTGTGTCGGTGCGACGTAAGCCCAATAGCAAAAAAAAATAGTTTTGGCAAATCCATCCGTCTTCTACTGAACCGATTTGCTTCACTTTTATTTTATTCTCTCCGGAATTACCTCCCGGTGAATCATGAGGCATTGATAGCTCTCTAAGTTCAGCTAACTTTGAATAATTATAAAATCGAATCATTAAACGATCACTCCAATAATTGCAGGCGAAGGCTTACCCTAACCCGCAATACATTCTGTACTTAGCAGGTTACTAAGCAACTAACACTTTCATTAATATTGTGATATGTGTGTGTTTTTCGTCCTTAGAAGTGTCATTGCATGCAGCCATGTTTGATTACTACTTGCCAAGCCAGAGATTATACTCTTCCTCTGACCACGGATGTATACTATTCCCTGCTAGGTACTCTTTAATCCTCTAACATCTCCCAGGTTCCAAATATATTCAACAGACGGCAGAACGTTCGTAATAAGTCACATGATGATGAGAGAAAAATGTCAACGTACAAATACACCCCATCATGACATACGCCTTAGACATTATCTGGGAACACCTATCGAACGATAACCTAGCTACACTAGAAAGAGTGAAGGCCACGTATCTTAACAAGTTCTCTGCCTGGCAGAAAACGCTCATAAGACAACCGTTCTATATAGAAGAACTATCGCCTTCTATGAAACATTATCAAGCTTTACAGTACATCAAGATCTGCAGGATTAAAAACTAATATATGGATATATTTTTACCAAACAGGCAGCATAATGACGTCGAATGGATTAATTCTGACTAAGAACTATGGTATGCCACAAAGCGCTTCTTATTAAATTATCATAAAACTATTGAAAAGTGCAGGCAAAACAATATGGCTCCTATAGACATATCAAGACGAGTTATCTGACTTATTTATAACGAATGCTTCAGAGCAGCACGGGTCCTCTAATAATAATAATAATAGTAATAATAATAATAATAATAATAATAGTATTATATTTACGAGTTCTGGAGGAATCTTTCATTTTCTCATAATCATGAGCATTAACATTTTGTGAATACATTCATTTTTCTTCCGATATTGGTACTCTTCATCTCCCCTGTGGGTGAAGCAAAGTATGCATTATCTGTTCCTCTTGTATGGCGTAAGAGACCTCTAAGATAGGAAACCTAAAGAATCTGTACTTGCTCCCTCGGCTTCTACCCCCAAAAGCATATCGTCGTTGCGCCTGCAAAATCTTCTACGTGATAATATTGTAGAAGGAATACTGACCCGCAGCACATATATCATACGCGCGAGAATTGTTGGATATGTTTACACAATATTGCACCTTAGATGACATAATCATATCGGGCGAAATTCGAAGCTGAAACATTTCACACAGCGGTTTTCGGAGGTGGAACCACGATATCTATGATGTTACGTTTTTCCATGTAGCTGAGAAAAAGTACGTGTTCCGTAATAGATAGCGCGTGTGTTTACGTACGTCGGAATCCATTAAACTTATATCCTAATTCTACTAAGTATATCCCAATAGCACCTTTGTGGTACCATCATAACGAGCTTAGAAGGAGCTTCCTAACGATACCTAACCTGAAAAGTGGGGGGGGAGGGGTCCGAATTGATATTTTGATGGTTAAATTGCCCGTGTAGATTCTAACCTGTTCACTCGCTGCAGAGAACTGAACCATCTGACTGAGGTTCGTGGCGCAACTTCTCCCGCGACGTGATGAAGTGAGCGGGATAAAATTGTCAGTGAAGGACCGACCTATACAGAGGTAGATATTGCTGATTATTAAATAGTATTTCCAACAAACCCGAGAATAACATTTCGTGACGCTCAATACAACTGGGTTGTTGTAATGACCCACTCCGAATTTTTTGCTTGCTAGAGGTTTTACGTCGCACCGACACAGATAGGTCTTATGGCGACAATGGGATAGGAAAGGCCTAAGAGTGGGAAGGAAACGGCTGTGGCCTTAACTAAGGTACAGTCCGAACATTTGCCTGATGTGAAAATGGGAAACCAGGGAAAACCATCTTCAGGGCTGCTGACAGTGGGGTTCGAACCCACTATCTCCCGGATCCAAGCCCACAGACGCGCGCCTCTAACCGCACGCCAACTCGCCCGGTACTCCGAATTTGTACGAATTTATGATACGGTTCTTGTTACGAGTAAACGATATGTAGTAAATAAATAAATAAATAAATAAATAAATAAATAAATAAATAAATAAATAAACCAAACTAGATAAGTGCACATTTTTAATTTTTAAACTTTTACATTTTGATTTACGTCGTACCGACACAAATAAGTCTTATGGTGGCGATGGGACAGGGAACGGCTAGGAGTGACAAGGAAGCGGCCGTGGCCCTAATTAACGTTCATCCCCATCATTTGTCTGGTGTGAAAATTGTAAACCACGGAAAACAACCTTTAGGGCTGCTGGCAGTGGGGCTCGAACCCATTATCTCCCGAATGCAAGCTGATAGCTGCGTGCCCCTAACCGCACGGCTCGTAACGTTCACCTCCAGAATATGAGTCGCTGAGTAATAAGAATAAGAATAAGAATAAGAATAAGAATAAGAATAAGAATAAGAATAAGAATAAGAATAAGAATAAGAATAAGAATAAGAATAAGAATAAGAATAAGAATAAGAATAAGAATAAATGGTTGTAATAATAATAATAATAATAAATACTGTAGTAATAATAATATCATTTACTTTACGTCCTATTAACTCCTTTACGGTTATTCGAAGACACCGAGGTGCCGGAATTTAGTCCTACATGAGTTCTTTTTACGTGCCAGTAAATCTACCTATACGAGGCTGACGTGTTTGAGGACCTTCAAATACCGCCAGACTGAGGCAGGATTGAACCTGCCTCGTTGGGGTCAGAAGGTCAGCGCCTCAACCGACTGCTGAGTTAAAAAACATATCGTAAAAGGGAAAGACGACGATGGACGTGAAGATGGAGGAATTAGGCCCTACTAGTTCTCGATAAAGGTTAATAGGCTATGGTTTCAATGTATTTAAATATGAAAAAGAATGAAGTCCGATCCATGGAAGAATGGAGATGTAGGAGAAAGAAAGATCGCGAAAATGAAAGACTCCGTTGTCCTCGTAAGCCTATTAGAGTCTGCGTCAGTGAAGAACAAGTACTGACCAGTGGAAGTCTATTATGAGAGTTGGAAGTTTGGAATCTAGAAGAAGTATATGAAAGTACAGTAGAGTAAAACCTGTCTTAAACTGACAATCCAATAAGCGGAAATTTGCCTTTGAAGGAAAATTATCCCAGTCCCTTGACTTGGGGTGTAATATGTAATACAAACTATCCTGGATTGAGATTAAACTGTCAAACGCGGAAACAGAAACCAAAATATCCTCTTAAACGGAAAATTTTCAGTCCTTCAAGTGGGTTTGTGATGCAAGAGAAGGTACATTCCTTCTTTCTCAGTGTCCTTGTTTTGGAGATTAACTGCTGGGTATTTCCTTCGCCTGGACATTCAATTCCTGTACCATACGCTACTCTACAAATGTAACTGTGCATAATGCTTGGAATGCACCACTTATGTCAGTAGTTCTCACTACGTAGAGAATATGGAGGAGAAGGAGAAGATGATTTTATTTTTATTACAATTTATTTTACGTCACACCGACACAGATAGGTCTTATGGTGACGATGGGATAGGAAAGGGCTAGGAGGAGGAAGATTTGTTAAGAGATGACTGAGTGCAGATTTAAGATATATCAATATGCCATCAGATGTTTAAAGGAGCTGCAGGAATCTGCCTTATGACTGAATGATTAGGATATTTTTGGTGTAATTTCTGAGGCTAAAATTCAATGGAAAGTCTCAATAGTAAGATCACTGCAATTCAGAAAACTCCATTTGACTGCTGAAGAATGTAGAGTTCAGTATTATACCGGTGAAAGTATCTTTCAATTTAATGTTTTCTGACAAAGTGCGATGTGTTTTCAAATGCCAAAAACAAATTAATAAGGAATGTACACTATTTTCTAGTACACCTTCATTGAGCGATACTGTCTTTAGTGGAAATTTTCCCCGGATCCTTCCAATTCCATTGAAGGCAGGTTTTACTGTAATTCCAGACTCAGCTACGAGACCAGTAATCGCCAATCAATGTGCCCAAGTTGAGGCCCCGTTGTGATCTCCACTTTAGTCCCTCTTACAATAGGAAGGGGAAGTCGTAGACGTAATTACCACCAGAGTCATTTGAAGGATAGTTTATTTAATACTCTTAAGAAGCACGATTATTCCCTGCCGCGTAGCACCTTGAGTTAATGACACTATACTATAAACTAATGCTGTCAGATCTGAAACAGTATAGAATTTCCTATAATCCTTCTGTCTGAAGGAGCCTAATCTATTGACATGTGGCGGTAAAGTGGTGGGTAGAGCTGGGAGAGAGACTTGCTTCATTAGCAGTGCAGGAGACCACATAAAGTACTCCTCGAGACTGAATGCGGCAGGTGGTTGTGCCACAGTGTTCATCACACCGCCACAGTCTCACCGCGACTCTTAAATGTCGCGCTGTGCAGTCTGCTCCACACAAGTCTTAGCTACCATCTCGCTTTATTTTGGTGAACCACGCTTACACCATGAGCTTCCTCCACGAATAATAACACATTTTATGGCACACAAAATTTATTCCCCTCAAAATTCCAGTAAATTTCTTCTTACCAGTGTACCTTATTGATCAACGGTCGCCGAACTGACCTTTCGGTTCATAGGGTCTGGGTGTTTGAGTATATCCTATTATCCAGGGCAATTCATATATAAATACAGTCGAAACCATTTATTGTGACCGCCTTTAATGACTAATTGGGTATAATGGCGAAATCAAACGGTCCAGTCTAAATCCCACATACACACTGTATTTAAAAAAAATCGTTTAGTACTACGTTGCTTGTTACGACATTTCGTATAAAACGACGTAGTTTTAATCACATTTTCCGAGAAATGAAATGGCGTATGGCTTTTAGTGACAGGAGTGTCCGAGGACATGTTCTGCTCGCCAGGTGCAGGTCTTTTGATTCGACTCCCGTAGGCTACCTGCGCGTTGTGAGGAAGATGAAATGATGATAAAGAGAACACATACACCCAGGCCCCGTGCCAGCGAAATTAACCAATGATGGTTAAAATTCCCGACCCTGCCGGGAATAGAACCCGGGACCCCTGTGACCAAAGTCCAGCACGCTAAGTATCAGCTATAAGGTCCATTTTGATTTTTGTTTCTTATGTATTTGAGGATTGCTGACAACAATGTATCGCTTGTTATTGTAGACATTAAATCAATAAAAATAATAATAATACTATTCATTTTGCTTTACGTCCCACTAACTACTGTTACGGTTTATGGAGACGCCGAGGTGCCGGAATCAGTCTCACAGCAGTTCTTTTACGTGCCAGTAAATCTACCGACACGATCCTGACGTATTTGAGCACCTTCAAATACCACCAGACTGAGCCAGGATCGAACCTGCCAAATTGGGGTGACAAGGCCAGCGCCTCAACCGTCTGAGCCACTCAGCCCGGCCCAGATTTCGACTGTATTTTTCAGTAATAATAATAATAATAATAATAATAGCTTTACGTCCCACTAACTACTTTTACAGCTTTCGGAGACGCCGAGGTCCCGGAATTTAGTCCCGCAGGAGTTCTTTTACGTGCCATTAAATCTACCGACACGAGGCTGTCGTATTTGAGCACCTTCAAATACCACCGGACTGAGCCAGGATGGAAACTGCCAAGTCGGGGTTAGAAGGCCTGCGCCTTAATCGTCTGAGGCACTCAGCCCGGCTATTTTCCAATTAACAAGCCCTATTCCTTAACTGAAAGAAACAGTACACCAGTGTAATAACTTCTGAGCCAAAGAGAAAATGTGGGTGATTTAGTCACCTAAGTACTCCAAACATTAGAGGTGTTCTTCACTCGCATCTAATTATAACTTCACTCGTCACAGTATATTCTGTGGCGTTCGCTGAAGCTGCTGCGCGTCAGGGTTTATGACATCATACCTTAACTAAACAAGCGTCCTTGGATAATCTGTTAACTTTGCACTTTAGTTAGCCTGAAAGGAATAAACTTGGAAAGATAAAAATCCACTGATAATAATGTTATTGTTTTACGTCTCCAAAACTACTTTTGACGGTTTTTCAGAGAATCCGAGGTGCTGGAATTTAATCCCGCAGGAGTTCTTTTACATGCCAGTAAATCTACAGGCACGAGGCTGACTATTTCAGCACCTTCAAGGACCACTGGACTGAGCTAGAATCGGACCTGCCAGTTTGGGGTCAGAAGGCCAGCGCCTCGACCATCTGAGCCACTTAGCCAGACAAAATCCAGAAATCTGGGAGGCCGTAAGCTCTTCGAAGGAACTGGTTATGAGACTTGTGGAATCGTTGGATGTACGGCTTGCAGTGTCCTCTTGCTGGAAGTAGACTTTCATTAACCCGACGTAATTAATTTGTCCTATAAATTCCATGAAGAGCAATAGTACTTTACGTTCACTCATACGTGGTCAGAGATGAGAGGAGATGAAATTATATGCCATGATTCTATGCCCTTCCTGGCGCCAAACTTAGCTGAGTGCTAAAGAAGGTGAAATAAATAATAACGTATGGCTGCCATGTGCAGACATTCTTTTTAATTTGATTTAATTTTAATTTCGACGTTCCGTTTTACTCTAGGTCTACTAGATGGCAGAGTAAACTGAATCTCTCATGGGCATCCATGGCTGACGTTTTAATGAATGTGTCACCAGAGATCTTTTACATGGCGACATCGTACGGCATAGAGTGTCAAATGGACTTTTACTATCCTTAAAAAATCTGACTATCTCTGCCGGGTTTGAACACGTTATCTTGGGATCCGGAGGCCGACACTCTATCACTGATCCACAGAGAAATGAGTAATCTGCCATGGCCTATGAATAGGAACTGCCTAGCATTTGCCTGGAAGTGAAAATCGGAAACCACGGAATATCCTTCTCAGGGCAACCAACGGTGGGGTTCGAACCAAGTCGTCTATAATTGTAGCGCGAGAAACACGCGTGGCCGCATTGTTTGGTCATAAATTCCATGAAAATGAGGCAATATATTTCAGTGTCCACCATCTCCTCAAAGAAAATTGGGTGAAGTATTCTTCTGGCAGATACAGTGCTCCGGGCTCAATTTGTTTCAGATTGATGGGATGTTTTGTAGATAACACGGGGGAATTTGGCCAGCTTTGCATCTGCTGTTCTGAGAGTTGACGTAGTCTGATGGATGAAACCCGGGCTCATTCGTAAATCATGTTACTGAGAGAATTTTCTAATTGAATGTGAGAAGAATCAGGAACCATCAAAAATAACGCACTCGCTTAACCATTCTGCTTCCTTCAATTTTCCACTCAACCTACTCTGTAAAGCTACATGCCCGCTTATTTCGCCACCCCTGTCAAATGTATCGTATGAGTAGACGGTCTCCTTGCTTAATCCACGCACCGATTTCTTTTCTGAGTTGAGTAATCATTGCGGAATATCATCTACATGATTTTCAAATAATCCAGCCTTACTTTATATTTGCTACTCTTGCTGAAGAGACTAACCAATTTGCTTCCAACCATTTTACCAAATGCAAAAGTTGAAGAATTTCTTGTAACGTAACTTAATGCAAGCCAACTTCTGTTCGAAGTGAAAAGGAATGAGTTATCCATCCAGTAAAATTTAAAAGCCTTAATTAGTCCTGCACGGTCATTTAGATTTCATGCGTTACATTTTGCTTCTCACGAGCATTGTGGGCAAGAGAGATAACTGCCATATTGTGTACTTTTACTCGCATTCATTGTTGCTAAATCGGTATGGTTACCTTCAAGTAGAGAATAGTTTGGTAGCAAAGATATCCGTATATTATAATACTGCACCACCAAGGTCACAAGTTCCGTGAGTTAGAGTTGAAATCCTTCCTCAGCAACTGGAAGTGCAAGTCCGGCGGGTTGTCGGCATTCCCGACAGGCAGAAGTCATACTACTACAGTCAATAAGTTCGTAGACCGGCGCCTACAGTGTAGGCAATACAGTGTACACCAATGTATATAATACTGTCAATAAGTTCGTGGACTGGCGCTAATAGGAGTAGTTTAAGGAACACGTAGTCTCTTGACCAGTCTTTTCGCGTCTTTTTTTCCTCGTCGTGTGATCCGGGCGAATTCAATTTGATGATCTTAAACGTTTTGATCGCGGATTTGCCTATTTTTTGGTAAAACTGGAAATTTTCCCGTTAATCAAACTACGACAATCTTAAGTTCCGCCGATGACATTCAGCTACCCTTTACAACAGACACCGTAGTTCTGCTAGTACTGAATGCACACAACTGCCTCTTCATGAACTAGCGACGAACTCTCACGGCAACATCCTGGGTTGTAAACTCTCTGCTGTAGAGCACTACAGTGACACTAGACGACCAATCCATGAACTTACGTAAAAGCCACAGGTGCACCTGGAAGATGCCATTTCTGTGCTTAGCGGAAGAACAGGAAGACAAGGGCTACGTGCGAGAACTGTCAAAAGTACATTTCGACGGAAAAGAAACAATAACTCATAAATGTCACAATGCTCTTCCTATCCATTATTTCCCTTAAGATTTGTCACACTGTAACGGTTCAAATCCCGTTACAAGATGATATCTGTATTTTTATTATTGTATGATTTTATCTGTATTTTATTATTATTATTATTATTATTATTATTATTATTATTATTATTATTATTATTATTATTATTATTATTATTATTATTATGTCAGTATTATTATTATTTTATCTGTGATATTATTACTATTATTGTAATTATCAGTCTTATTCAATTCTATTTTGCAATGCCTGTTGCTTGCAAGATTGTACTTAGATGTATGCATATATACGTATGTGTAGAATAACACTCAATACCTGTACAGTGAGAATTGTTGTATATATCAGAAATTGGATGTGACGTTGGGACATTGTGCAAGATTAGTGGCGATTCTGCCAAGTCATCGCCGCGCCATGGCTACGTCATCGTATTTATTTAGCAATGCGCTCACAGAGTCAGCCGCCCCGGGGGGATTTCACAACTGTATGTAATATTTGCCGCGTTGTGGGAGTATGTCATTGTTATTTCTGGAGATTACGTAGCTGTGTCAACCAACGTCTATAAAAGGTGGGTGCATATTGTAGCGTCAGTCATTACTTAAACGGAAGCAGTACAGTGAAGAAGTCTACTAGATCAAGAGGCCTTAGTTGGTCAGTCAACGAGTGTGAACGAGAGATGTTGAAGACTCAGTGAGCCATTAATTATTGGTCATTGAGAGAGTGAGACCAAAAGTTGGTTGGTCACTTAGTTGAAGACACGGACCCAAGGCTTACATTGGAGTCAGGAGTCAGAGAGGGCAACCCTGGACCTGCCAAGAGGTAATACCATATTGACTTACCAAGAAGTCAGATGATATGGAGAAGAAGCAGTCACAAGGATGTATCACCACGTTAGGCGTGACACATCTACAGTAAACACCAGATCAAAGGAATACGTCGTAATTACACTAAAAGTGTTGAAGGTACAGTCAAGTGAATCAGTGAGGGAAATATTTCGTATAAATTGTTAAATGTCCGGTCAAGAAGAATTCAAATTCATGCCTAGGTTCTTTCAGTTGCAATGTCATAATTTCATATTCTCATCTGTTTTATCGCAACAAGACTCACTATTTTTTGATATATTTAAAGAATATATATTGTTCTATCAAACGAATTCATAGTTTTATTTCAATGAAAGTAAAATATCTCAACATCAAAATTAATGGGGAAACCGAACGCCAATCTCCTTTTCCCAGAACTTATATGGTATGTTGTCAAAAGTAAGCTTATTACCCCACACCCTAGAGATAGTCAAGAGTCTCATTCTATTATTGCTGCACTGAGTGGTAGCTGGCGCCCTTCAAATAACGTATGTGTAAGTAAGCAGGTAACAAGTAAGTATGAGTACAAGGTCCGACGAGTGTGTATTTTATTTAATGAATGTTAATTTTCATAATTTCCAATATAAATGAAGATATTCAGATTTTTCAACATAAAAGCAGTTTTATATATAATATATGTTTGTAAAATTAGTCAGCGACTTAAGGAATCTCAACACCTCCCAGCCACATACGGATATGCTGTCCATCAGAACAACGTTCATTGTGTTCATTTTCCTATGCGGAGGTGTAAAGAAAAATGAACCTTAAATACAGTACCCTGTAGGAGTGGGTAAAAACGCCATGCAAACATTCATTCCAACAGTGCGATGCGGTAAAGTTCATTTTACTTTACACACATGCATTGTAAATTGAAGACAACGAAAATAACTCTGATGGACTGCATATCCACATATGGCTGAGAGGCGTGACATGTCTTACGGAAAATAATGGATAAAAACAGAATTATGACGTACGAGGTTTTGTTTCATCAACGATGATTTGCAAGGAGAATACAACAACTTTATCTAAGGCGAAAGATGAGCGTGACGTCTAGTAAAGAAGTAGTAGAACTCAGTGAACTCTATATTATAAGTAACTAAGTAAGTGGTCTTTGTTTTCACAATTTGTTTTACGTCGCACCGACACAGGTTTTATGGCGATGATAGGATAGGAAAGGGCTAGGAGTGGGGAGGAAGGAACCGTGGCCTTAATGAAGGTACAACCCCAGCATTTCCCTGGTGTGAAAATGGGAAACCACGGAAAACGATATTCAGGACTGTTTACAGTGGGGTTCGAAACACTTGTCTCTCGAATGCAAACTCACAGCAGTTTTATTCCTGGTGAAGTTAGGTCTTATATCCTCTCTCTTACACATAACTTTGTATATTTCAAAACTAATAAGGAATATGATCCAAACCAAACCCCATGGTGCGAAAGCTGTGATGAGCCTATGCCTACCAACCGACAGCTATTCAGCCCGAAGGCCTGCAGATTACGACGCGAATTTTGGTCAGCGCGACGAATATTCTCCGCCGTTATTCTGGGCGTTCCACAGCGGTGCCGCTACCTTACCGTCAGATATATCCTCATAAACACATAAGCTGAGCGGATATCCCAAGAACCTTCAAATGCAGGTAAATTCCCTGGCCTGCCCAGGATTCGAACCCGGGGCCTTCGGGTGAGAGGCATACACGCTACCCCTAGGTATAGGGGCTGGATGAAGGAATGTGATACTTAGGTGAATACAGGATGCAACCATGGGGACGGGAATATAAATGTTAGGTCGAAATACGTTTAGTTCGCGGTTTGTGGTACAACGTCCGGTGCCATAAACCTGCCGACGTGACTTCTGAAATGTGTTTGTCCATCATACTGGCTAACAAGTTCATCAACCTGGTAAGGATCTACCTGAGTGAGACACGCGGTAAGCTGAGGATGGGAAACAGAGTAACACAGGGCTTTGAAATTATGACGGGTCTCAGACAAGGATACGGCTTATCTCCTACCCTGTTCGATTTTGCCCTTGATAAAAGTATACGTGAGACTTTTCGAGAGAACTTCGAAGGGATCAGAGCCGAAGGCAAGAACCTAATAAATTAGCCTAAGCAGATGAGGAGCTGATACCAATAACCAGAATTCTGGAGTCGGTCGCCAGCAGATTTGGGCTCCTCATTAAGGAAGCTAAGACGGACTACCTCTTTTGTGACTTCTGGGCAAGGTAATGTTACTCAACAACTGCAGTCACTGGGCGTGAAAGATTGGTCATACAAGAGGGTCCGCGAATTCAAATACCTGGGAGCGATTTTCACTGAGGAAGCAGAAATCAACGCCAAGATCAAGGCAGGAAATCTATCTTTCTACAACTTAACACGACTGCTCCACTCCAAAAGTCTCTCGAAACAGTTCAAGATTCAGCTGTACAAAATCCTGATCCAGCCCGTTGTATTATATGGCTGTGAGATGTGGATTATCCGAAAGCAAAACTTTCTTAAGCTCCTCGTTTCTGAGAGAAATGTTTTACGAGAGATCTTAGGCCCGGTGTTGGACTCAAATACGGGTGAATGGAGGATCAGGCACAATTTTGAGCTAGAGGAACTGTAGCAACATGCCACCACAGCAGGGACCATCAGAAGCAAGCGACTGCAGTGGTCTATACATGTGGCTAGGATGGAAGACCCTATATGTCCATGAATGCTCCCGAATTGCATCCCCCACAGTAAGGAGAACCCTGGGTGAGACAAGAAAGAGGTGGACTGGTGGCCTCCATGAGGATATGCAACAGTTAGCGATCCGATGGCGATTGGCAGCGATGGATAAAACACGATGGAGGACTTGTAGCGGCTCTCGGTTCGTTGGGCCTTACCTTTAGAAATAATATAAATTTTAAAAATGACAGCCAGAGAACATCTTGAGCCTACTTCGAAGGTTCAGTACCTTAGCTTTAACATTGAGGTTGATCACAACTGATCACTTCAATACCTTCAATCTATTAGCATGATGTCGTTCATCAACGATGAACCTACCCCAGGCACTAGTAGACATACTATCTTCCTCGGTCATCGGATTCTGGGGGACCAAAAACATAATGCGGGAATGTATCGGAAATTCCCAAATTTTTTCGCCCAAAATGTAAGACATTCATTGGTAGTCTAACCATCAACACACTTTGGAAAACTGGGAAGTTAAAGCAATTAACAAATACATTAGATAACTTTAACATCCAAATTTTAGCACTTCAGGAAACCATAAACACGGCTCAAAATCATTTTGACTCAGGAAATTACAGAATTTACAAAGGCAAGCCAGAAATCTCCCTTTATAAGAAGCCATTAAAATTTTCCATTGGATTCGCTGTAAGAAGAAACATTATTAACACAATACTTGACTTCTCTTCACCAACTGAACGAATTTCAACATTATCCATTAAATCAGGAAACAAAGTTTATACATTGATTAATGCGCATGCTCCCACCAATAAATACAATCGAAAAGATCCACAAATGATGGAAAACTTCTGGAAATTGCTAGAAGAAACTACAGCCACAATTCCAAAACATCACATAAAAATTCTATTGAGAAATTTTAATGCCAAAATTAGTAGAGAAATGAAATTCACGGCCATTGTTGGCCAATAATCAGTGCAAATAAATCTAGTAAAAATGAAAAAAACATACATCTCAAATTAGTGTCAACACATTTTCGGCCACTTCTACATGAGAAAAAAGCTGGAGATACCAAAATTTTTACTTGGGAGAATTTCAAATATATCATGTGGCTATTTCAAAGAACAATCAAAAGAAATTATTAAAGTTAAAAAAGGAATCATTGACCACTATCTATCCATAATCAAGGTAAAATTTCAACCAAACAGGCCCAAACCAAGAATAACAAAAACCCTGCGCGTCGATCCGGAATTTCTTAAACAGAACACCAGTATTTTCATTGTAAGTATCCCTATCCAGAATCCTTCGAACTGGGTAGAAATCAAAGACATACTTTTGAAGGCTTTTCAAAATGTTGGCACACCACCCAGGAAATGCAAACATGGGTGGTGGAATGAGACCTGAAACAAGGCCATGAACTTTGAATTAAAGCCTGAAAGAAATGGAACTCTCATAAAACAGAACTAACCTGGCGGGAATTCACCAAAATACAGAAACACACGTCAAAACCCATCGGGTCTTAGAAACGCGAATATGATCATTTCAGATTGGTAGAAACTGAACAAGATTTTACAAAAAATAATACACGTAACTTCTACAAAACTTTCCTAGAAGAATTTTCAAATTATTAGGCACTTGGTCTTTACTTCAAACGCCCGGATGGAACATTAGAAACGAATAATCAAGAATATTTCAAACTTCTAGGATCGTTTAAACTGTGAAACTCCTAAAGAACAACCCACCTTTTAAACACCCTCATCTAATCAAGGTTCAGAACCCCCAACATTGGAAGAAATCAAAGAAATAATCCATGGTCTCAAAAATAACAAAGCCCCAGAGGAAGATGGCATAATTGCAGAAATGCTGAAGATAGGAGATAGGACCGTAGCGCGGAAAATCCACTCGATTCTTGAAAGCATCTGGATCACTGAATAAATCCCTGATGATTGGAAATGTGCGCTAGTCTATCCACTACACAAGAAAGGGGATAAAACCAACATCAATAATTATACCAGTTTCTAACAAAAAAATTGCAAAGCCCCGCTCACTAGACTCGGGAAACAGACCATCCAATTGGTAATTTTTCTTTTTTTGCTAGGGGCTTTACGTCGCGCCGACACAGATAGGTCTTATGGCGACGATGGGATAGGAAAGGCCTAGGAGTTGGAAAGAAGCGGCCGTGGCCTTAACTAAGGTACAGCCCCAGCATTTGCCTGGTGTGAAAATGGGAAACCACGGAAAACCATTTTCAGGGCTGCCGATAGTGGGATTCGAACCTACTATCTCCCGGATGCAAGCTCACAGCCGCGCGTCTCTACGCGCACGGCCAACTCGCCCGGTCAATTGGCAAATACCAGGCAGGTTTCCGAAAAGGAATATCATGTACAGAACAAATCCATAATCTCAAAACTGTCCTACAAATATGCAAAACCACACGAACTGCCATTACGTTTGTAGATTTCAAAAAATATGACTATAGACCGCCAAACACTTTTCAATGCTCTAGAAGAATTTCAAATAGATAAAAAATAAGGGCATTAATCAGACAAGCATTAACTGGCACTACTTCAAAAGTTAAATTCCTAGGCGAAATATCTGAGCCTTTTACTTTTAACAACGGAGTCCGTTAAGGAGATGGATTATCTGCGTTACTGTTCAATCTCATAAATGAGAAAGTAATCAGGACCTGGAAAAATGAAATTAAAGGAATAACCCTTGGCAGACTCCTTAAACATAGAATTCACTTTCACTGTCTGGCCTTTGCGGATGACATAGCAATCATTTCCAATAACAGGCAAGAATCAATTCATTCCATTGATAAAGTACATAAAATTGCCATCAAAACGGGACTTTAAATCTGGTATGAGAAAACTCAATACATGGAAGGAGCTTCACGATAATTAGATGGACAACCTATGATAACTAAATTCGGCAAAATCTTTCAGGTGAACCAATTAAAATATTTGGGAGAAATTATTCAGCTCTTTGGTTTAAACCACGAATCAAATAAAGAAAGAATTTCCAAATTCCAAAAAGCTTACAGGATCAATATCTCGAAAAGCAAAACTTAGACACACCGAGCTCGACAGCTGCAGTCGCTTAAGTGCGGCCAGTATCCAGTATTCGGGAGATAGTGGGTACGAGCCCCACTGTCGGCAGCCCTGAAGATGGTTTTCCGTGGTTTCCCATTTTCACACCAGGCAAATACCAGGCAGAGAAAAAAGAGGCACGCACATATAGGTGAAAGCAATGTAGAGCCTCAAGGGAAATAGCAGGTGTGAAGAAATGGCTATGTTCCACACACGGTGATAAGTCGGAAGTGTTGTGGACAATGCTGATGGGCCGCAGTTTATAATTAAGGCTGTACCTTAATTAAGGCCACGGCCGCTTCCTTCCCACTCCTAGCCCCTCCCTGTCCTATCGTCGCCATAAGACCTATCTGTGTCGGTGCGACGTAAAGCAACTAGCAAAAAAAAAAAAAAAAAAAAAAAACTTAGACACTATAATACAGTAATCGAACCTGAAGCCTTATATGCTTCAGAAACCTTAATCATTGCTGGCGGGTCTCTAACAAAATACATAGACAAACGGAAAGGAAATTTTAAGGGGAAAAATGCGCAGTTTGTATAGAGGGAATATGGAGGAAAAATTTATCACAGGAAATATATTGTCATTCTGAGAAATATCTCACACTTTTCGGAAAAGACAATTGAAATTTTATGGACACATTATCAGAACGAACAGTAACAGACTAAGAAAAGAATTCCCAACCTGGCCCTTTCATCTAAAATAAAAAACAGCTGGCTTCGTGAAATTGAAATAGATCTCCAGGAAATCAACATGGAAGACATTGTAGAGGACGGATGCAAATTCAGAACCAAAATCGACAATCACCAGTTTGAAGACAAACCCAACACCAGAGTCACTATAACTTGGAGAGAAGAACGAAGGAAGAAGCTCAGCGAGAGGATGAAGAGATTTTGGGAGGAAAAGAAGGCCAACACATCAGCTAACTGGTTCAATCGAGCTCCTAAGTAAGGCATAACGGTGTAAAAAAGAATGTTGCAATACACTGTCACGATGCTGGGTGTACGGTCCACATAACGCGATATCACCCGAACCGACCAACCACACTCATGTAACTCAACCAGACGCCCCACTGAAATGGGTCCTAATGTTGATATTGCACTCGCAGCTCACGAATAAGCATCCTCTGTGGTCACAGGTACTCGATAGTGGTGTTAACTGTGCCGTCGCAACTTACGCCCTTTAATTTCCTCTTACGTGAAAATGTCTTTGGTTTTTTTGTATTTGTTTTACGTCGCACTGACACAGATAGGTCTTTGGTGACGTTGGGATAGGAAAGGCCTAGGAAGTGGAAGGAAGCGGCCGTGGCCTTAATTAAGGTACAGCCCCGGCATTTGCCTGGTGTGAAAATGGGAAACCACGGAAAACCATCTTCAGGGCTGCCGACAGTGGGGCTCGAACCCACTATCTCCCGATTACTGGATACTGGCCGCACTTAAGCGACTGCAGCTATCTAGCTCGGTAATTTCTTTGTTACAAGCTCTATTGACGTCACTAAGACCACCTAAGTACATCTATGGGTCTTACCTTTGAACGCTTATTTCGTTCCTGAGACATTGTTCTTTAGAAGTTTCACATTGTCTATAGGCCGATTCTCCATAATGTTTGAACAAATTACCCACCAACACACACATAAACAACCGAAGGGACGAACGGACAAATATCCCTAAATATTTCACAATATAAAATCAGCGAATCATGTAACATTTTATTTACATGAATTATTTTTTGTTCCTCTTAAGAAAGAAGTCATTACTTTTCTGTGTCAAAGTACGAAATATAATACTTTATAACACTATAACATACCTGTCAAAGAACACATGAATGACATGTTTCGTTCTACAAGAACATCCTCACTTTTAAACATGTGTAAATAAATATGTAAAAATTTGCTTACGTTGCTTAAACTTTACGTCCAACCCACAAAGTGACAAAAGTTATTGATAGGTATCATTGAAAATGTGCAACAAAATTTGAGAGAGCACGACTTTTATGGGTTTAAATTACTTCTAAAGCTATAGTGAAATTATCATAATAATTATAATGACATGAAATAGCGTATGAATTCTAGTGCCGGGAGTGTCCGAGGACAAGTTCGGCTCGCCAGATGCAGGTCTTTTGATTTGACATGCGTAGGCGACCTGCGCGTCATGATGAGGATGAAATGATGATGAAGACGACACAGACACCCAGCCCCAGTGCCAGCTAAATTAACCGATTATAGTTAAAATTCCCGACCCTGCCTGTAATCGAACCCGGGACCCCTGTGACCAAAGGGAAACATGCTAACCATTTAGCCATGGAGCTGGACAAAATAATTATAACCTTGTGCATTCTACAGTAAACTTCAGTAGCAGGAGTACCATGAATACAAGCAAATATTGGATCAGTTTCTAAAATGCTCACGTACAAGTCCGCTTAACCCCGTTTATCAGCATCCCTCCAGGGGATAAATGAAAATTTTTGAGTAGTAGTACATAACTATAATGTGCCTTTGTCTCGTTACATTAACGGTTAACGGAAATGTCCTGGTGCCGAAAGTTTTCGCCCGTAGGACTTTTCCACTATGTGCCAGTAAATATACCAACACAAATCTAGCATATCACTGAATTGGGCTCCGAAGTGTATACCCCTGCCATACGAGCCTCTCGGGATGGTCCTTTGAAGGATGAGAGTATCAGTTAAAACTTGTCGGGTGCGGTACAGTCACGATCGGGTGAGAATAAGAATTGACCTACTGAGAGAAAAAAGAGGCACGTACATGTAGGTGAAAGCAATGTAGAGCCTCTGGGGAAATAGCAGGTGTGAAGAAATGGCTATGTTCCCTACACGGTGATAAGTAGGAAGTGTTGTGGACAATGCTGATGGGCCGCAGTTTATAATGAGCGATATCCAGGTGGGCTAATGAGCTTGATCAATAAGAGGGGAGCCGGGTGCTGCCCTGATTGACTGGCGTGCCGCTACAGCCTCGTGCTGCATCCAAGATTGTGAGGATGGAAAATATAGTGTCAGCTTTATAAAGTACTGAAATATTTTCACGATCTTCATTACATCTAACCCCGCTAGCATTTTATGTAGTCATGGACAGCATGTGACGAATGTGTGGTTCAAAATTACATTTCCTTGCTCCCTGAAAATAAAGTTTTCAATTTAATGAAAAGCATTCAACAGATGAGTCAACGCGTCATCATAACATCCGCTCGTTAACTGCGACAACGCTGAAAGACAGTGGTTTCCACGTATTTGAAGAAGTTCATGGCATAGCGGACAACGGAAGCCACAGAAGGATCCACATCATTACCTTCAAGAATAACAAGAGAGATTACATCATCGACCCCACTGTCCGCTTTGAAAACCATAAGTCTCAACCCGCAGATGTCAACCTCGAGAAGAGGAATATTTATCTACCAAAAATTCCTTACTACAGGGAGAAATACCAGCTGGAAGAAATAGACATAGTGGGTCTGATGATTGGAGTGAGCGGAACAATTCCCGTTTCTGCCGCCAATTTTTTGGAAACAGATGTCTCTGCCAATTACAACGTTAGGAGAGATTGCCTACCATAGCCTTAAGGGGTTCATTGATAATTCTAAGAAATCATTGTCACAAATGTATTACCATCGACATTTTTCAAGTATACCTATTTTTCTTCTAAACATGAATGTAAAAGTGTACTTTGTCGTAAGGCAGCCTCTGCATGAGAGGAAGTACTTCATTCAAAATATTTAAAATATAGCAGTACATAGCCTATAGTAAATAATTGTATTAATGATGATCGTGATGATAATGAGATTGGGTTAATAATAGTGAGAAATGAAGAAATGGACATAATGTTGGCAAGGATGGTAACAACGACTTTAACTTAATATTTAAATATATTTAGTGCCTAAATCATGAGTCTGAGCTGATGGAGAAACTTTTGGTTGTTGCAGCCGAAATCTAGCTCCATATCGTTCATGGCCTTTCTGTTATACTTACTACATATTGTGTGAAGTGGCGAGTTATTATGATTGGCTGTTTTCACATTTTCACAGCAGAATGTAAATGAAACTTGTGTTTTCGCTTGTTGGACGTTGAATTTTAATAATGAAGGAAAATAAGAATTATCAAGGATGCTATCTACAAATTTGTATATCAATATCATACCGCATAAATCTCTATGTGATTTAAGACAGACAGAGATAAGTCTTATGGCGACGTTTGGATAGGAAAGCGTTAGGAGTGGGAAGGAAGCGGCATGCCCTTCCTTATTTAAGGTTCATTCTCGGCATTTCCCTGGTGTGAATATGCGAAAATACTGAACACCATCATCAGGGCTGCTAACAGTGGGATTCGAACCTGCTATTTCCCGAAAGCAAGCTCATAATTGTGCGCCCCTTACGGCACGTCAATATTCACGTCTCTTCATTCTATAAACAGTTATATTCGTTACCATTGAACGACAGGTGTAGACTAGGTGTGTCGTGAAAACACCCATAAATACCTATCCTACATCTTTGTTCCCTGGACCTGTTCACTACCCGCTGGAAATGCCCGTACATCAGACTATAACATACGTCATATTGTTCACGGGCACCACCACGAGCTGGTGGAATGAACTCCCAGAGACACTACGGACGTTACACATAAAGCAAAACCTGATGTCCTATATAGTTTTTACATTAATTTAATACAGTATTTTCTTTAAAATATAATTTTCTGATATTTTACGAATTTTATTGGCATCATTTCATTTTAGTAGTGCTCTTGTGCACACATTTTTACCTCTAAAATATGAATTAAAGTAGATTATTTTAAACGGCTGTGTTAATGTGTCAAGGACACGTGAAATAACGAATCTGAAAATTTTCCGTTTCCTACTTTGAATAGTTCTTGAGAAAAAGGATTTTATGTACTGCAAAATACTTTTTTAATGCCATTAAAGTTTTAGTCAGGTTTATAGTACATTCCGGCACCATAGGCATCTTCCTCCACGTCAACCACTACATATCTTTATGCCGTTTCTCTTCCTCACAATACCTTGCTTTCCAGCTCCCTAACAACCCCGTCTGCTTTGTTAACCCTTTCAATGTCCATTTACTGCATGGAGTTGCACATTTATACCCCTAAACCGCACTGCACTTTGTAGATAATTTTACATTCAGAAATGTATCGCCATTGATTCACACGTTTGCGCCCCGTGTTCAAATCCCGGGACTGTACTGTAATCAAGTCACTATGACGAAGTTCTTCAGTATGCTTTCATGTGAGCATCCTGGCGGGATTACTATGAATTAATACAAGTTAGATATTATTATTGTTATATTATTGTTTAATCCTAAAACTGCACCAACACCAAAATGAAGAGTCTTTATCTGCACAAAACTACTACTGGGCACGATGATAGAAAACGCAGAGACAAGACTAGGGGAAAACTACGCCTGTATGCCAATGAAATAACAACACAAACAACGGAAGGAGAATTTAATATTTCCACGGAAACTAAACACATACGCTGAATAACAATTGCGAGCGCATAACTTGTACGCTGCAGCTAACTTCGAAAAGGAAACGCGCACAATTTGTAAATATGAAAAGTCGGAAAGGAAGAAAAAGATTTCGCTGTAAAACTACGACACTCCAACCACACCCCCACCCCCAACTGTCATGGGTCCTGATTGTTTGAATTTACAAGAGTTAGGATTGAGTTATGATTAATGTAAAGGCACAGTTTGAAAACGTAAACCTCACAGATAAATATGACGCATATAAAGTAATTTTGAAAATTTCGGAATTTTCGGCTTCCCACTCTCCTTAAAAATTCGAGGAAAATATGTATCCTATCCTTCAAAGACTGAGGCAATCAGCAAAATGTCACTAATGGTTTGAAAGATCTTGTAGGTTGGATAAGAATAATAGTTCATCAAGGATGGTGAGAGAGGAATGTTGAAAGAATGAGTCTGGCGTAAGTAAATGGAAGTATGGATGTATTCTATGCCATCATCCCTAGGAGGCCCCGAGGTGGTACGGGAAGGGTCTAATGAGGAGCATTACACAAGCGGAAGCAATTTTAGACTCATCTAGGGGTCCGGTGGTCAACACCCCCCCCCCCCCACTGCCCAAGTGGAGAACACTTGTGGAGTCACCCATTTTAACAGCCTTTTTAGACTGATAAGGGATACCATGAGTGTTTTTTACTGTCCACCCTCCAAAGTAACAAGTAAGTGAAAGCAGTCACTGACTCACTCAGATTGTAGTGATTGTTCTAAGAGAAAATATAACTGGGCACCTCTATTAACACTGAACAGATGGGAAATGGAAGAAAAGTGGCACTTAAGAAATGCAGGTAACGGCGAAAGAAAGGGAAGGGCTGCAATGAAAATGAATTACTTATTGGGCCAAGTGAGGTCAGACAGGAGCGATGAAAATTATGAGCATAGTACAAGCAAATGAAACCAATGCCGGACTCGGCTAGGGGAACCGTGGTCGCTAACTCACGCTGCCAAGTTCAGAACCCCTGGTTCCCTTTTAGTCGCCTCTTACGACAGGCAGAGAACACCGTGGTTGTATTCTACCGCTCCAACCCACAGCGGGACGAAGCTGAGAAAAACACCTTGTGTTTGCCCCTTTTAGTCACCTCTTGCAGCATCTACGATCTAAAAGCAAAGCAAGTCTGTAGATTCTACGTAACTATTTACATCGTGACCAGCAGTTTTGTTTGGAATCCGAACCACAATTACGTGTAATTTGATTTCTAAAATCCCATATGTATTGGCCGAGATCTGAGCCTTGTTGGGAAGTCAGTCACTATGCTACTCGGCTGCCACGCTCCCAGCTACATGATGCAAAGCGAACTAATTTAGTCCTAGCATATTCATAGAGGAAGCAAATCTCTAAGTGTGCAACAGATGGTTGGTCATAGAGTACAGATGAAGATGTGACACAGAGCCAGTCTTTTGTCCGAACTGTATCATACCCCGGCTTTACTGACACATCATACATTATTTCTAATTAATTTCTCCTAATGGGTCGCTAGGACAGAGGAAATCCTGTCGGACTGGCACAATTAGCCATGGTGCTAAGTAAATGGTTAAATAAGCAAGCTACACAAAGGATAATTGCGCGCTGGCCGTTGTGATGCCCGTTTATTTTTTTAATGTCGCGTTTGCTTGAGCAGTTAGCTAACTGGACGTGATGTTTAGCTGGTCGCAAGCCAAACAGTTTGTCGCTAATGCCTACAGTTAACTAATTACCTACCCCTTTGTCTCCCTCTGCTAACACCGCATCCCATCAAAGATTACATTTTAATATTGATCTCCGATATCAATGCCCAGTCTTATTTCTTTAATCACGGAACACAAAATTTGATAGCTCACTATTTGAAAAATTATTTCACGAAATTGAGAGCACCTTGTACCTTGTTTATTTTCTCCTCTTTTACACATTCAAACTGGACGTCTATGAGAAAGCTACACATCGAGATATGTGGTTTGGGTCATTTAGCTGTGAGCTTGGATTCGGGAGATAGTGAGTTCGAACCCCAATATCGGCAGCA